>NW_019731277.1:1067445-1199774 GCF_002891405.2 Cryptotermes secundus | reverse complement strand
AGAGAGGGTAGGATAGTACAAAGAAAGAGAGCTGCCGCAAAAAATGTTAGCTGTCAGATACACAAAATATACCCTAGGAAACCCACACCACCTCTGTTTACCTGGGACTAACTTCCGCATTCTTTTGTTGTCACAGACAGACCACGTCCTACTCTCTATCTAGTGGGGGGGGGGCACGCGGTAGCACTACGCTACAAGTCAGAAGGTCGCGGATTCGAGTCCGGAAAAGGTGGATTTTTTTTTTCAATTGACCTAATCCATCCAGCCGCACTATGGCCCTAGGATCAACTCAGCCTCTAACAGAAATGAGTACCAGGAATCTTCCTGGGGTAAAGGACGGCTGGAGCGTAAGGCTGCTGACAACTTTACCATCATCTGTGAGCTGACTGTCTAGAAAATGTGGAAGCCTCGACGTCTCACAACCCTATAGGCCTCCAAGGCCCGTTACTTTTCATCTAGTAGTGTCCTCTGTTAGCAGTGTACTACAAGTACATTTACGACGCTGTCTGTAACCATACTAAAAAGCGTGGAGTGACAGGATTATAAATGACCGACGAATTTCCGCTTAGATACATTTTGATAAACACCTTCATAAAGTACCAGGATACTTTTCTGTCTATCATTCTACAACCAACGCTGTATAATTACTGCAGTGAACCCTCGCTAATATGTATTAATTTGGGGGGAAGAGAGGTCATCCGAATTAGTGAAGTAAAATATAGCCCTAAAAGACAAAAAAAAAAAGAGAGAGAAAACTTAGAACGCAAATAAATGTAAAAATTAATTATATAAATAGTGTTGATGAATGTAAATAACAAAATATCACTGCAGAACCTTTTTTTAAAACCCATAAAAAGACATTACATTTATTCAACGATAAAATATTCAGAATTTGTACTTGTTTTTGGACTTAATAATATAGGCTTGAAGAAACTGACAATTTTATTTTTTTCAGAACAGACAAGCAACTCATTCGCCACTTCAAATGCCCCGTGTCTTTTAAGGTGTGCATTCAACTGTGCACAGCATTTTTTTTTTATGTTTCAATCCGGATTATTCGACATCCCTATTAACTGTAACCGGATTATTGAGGATTTACATTATTTTTCTGTTTTTGATTAATTAAATACACAGTTTATTGACACCTATACGTTTACGATCTTCAGTACCTAAATCAATATATAATTTTTCATATATTGACATGCGAACATGATAATTGAAATAAGTTTAACTAAAGCATGCATAGTAATATGACCCGGTATAGCGACTGGCTAAGGGCTGGACGACTGAGGGGTCGCAGTTCGAGTCCCGGTCGGGTCAAGAACTTTCTTTTCTCCATGTCCTGCATACCAGCTCTGGAATCTACCTAACCTCCAATCTAATGGGTACCAGAGGTTCTTTCCCCGGAAGTAAAGCGGCCGGGGAGTGAGGCTGACCACTTACCTCCAATTAGTGCCGAGATCAAGGAAATATGGATCTGTACATCCACTCCCCCATACGCCCTCATGGCATAGTGCTTAGTTAGTTAAGCACAGGGACAGCTTTACCTTTTTATGTGTAGTAATAATAACAGAAAAGTAGAAAGTTGCACAAAGTCGTGGAAATGCTGGATTATATCTTCAAATACAACACAACCACTTCTTCTCATGTACAGTACTTCCCAATCAGTCCGTCATATCCGCACCGCAATGCCAAATAGCCTGTATAGTTGAGAAGTGTTGCCCAAAAGTCAGTTACCTCAAACTTTCTCTCGTATTAAGAGGAATANAAACTTTCTCTCGTGTTAAGAGGAATATTCAGTTTTAAACCTGCCAGTCAATTTGTAGAATGGTATCACAGCGTTATAAGTACATGGAGGGTCTCATTTTGAACAATATTTATAAATTCAGAAAGTTATAAAGGAATATATAAACATATTTTAGTGTAAAATTTTACTAATCAGTTAACTGACAGGAATGAAGAGAGAAGGGATATTTATAATGTGGCACAGATGAATTTGTTTAATCTGCTGGGATTTCCCCCACTTGGAAATGTACAACATGTTCCAGTGTTTTACTTTACAAAGCTCCGTGGCCTTTCAAACGAAAGTAAGCTATCAAGAAGAGTGTAGTTGACCCCCAAAATGTCACTTAGGTGGAAAATTATGAATAATTTTCCTTTCCAGTGAACAACTTGATGACAAAATTGGAACAAGACTACTTCTAGCAGCCCAGGTTTGCGATTATATGAAAGGGACTATGGAGCAGTTTCTCGAAATAATCTCCTGTCTTATGTTATTAACATTAATAAATAACAGATGAAAATATCTTAAAGTAGTTTTTTCAGTCCACTGTCCATGATGACACAAAATTGAGTATTGGAAATACTTATTATTGATCAAGATTGAAGAAATGCATGATGAATATGTGCTTCTTAAAACTTTAGCTTCAAAGCCCTGCCATAGAACTACCTACCAGAAATTCCAAAGTCGNAAGTCCACTGTCCATGATGACACAAAATCGAGTATTGGAAATACTTATTATTGATCAAGATTGAAGAAATGCATAATGAATATGTGCTTCTTAAAACTTGAGATTCAACGTCACATGGTGATAAATTCGGTTGCACTGTGAACATCATAGTACCTACTTCAGGTGACCTTTAATTAACAACAGAGATACTTCAACANGTCGGATGTAACAAATTTAATGCAAACAGCCGGAGCGGGTCTAGTCAACACTTGGCTTGCAAACGGATTAATAGGAAGTCTGAGGTGTACTTATGACTGCGGGATTACTCTAGGTCAGCAGAAGGTGCTCAGGAAAGAAAAACACACATTGTAAAGGAAATTGTCAAAATGTAGGTTCATGAATTCCTTCCTACATATGTCTTTGGTGGAAAGGATAGTTATGGCATGATATTTTTTATAATAACTAAAAATATAAAGTAACTTTTTGCGATTTTAGAGAAGTGAATGTCCCAGTAAAATCTGTGAATTCAGTTTCTGTTTTGTAGAGCCCTTGGGGCGATCACCTCTGTCGCTGTCCCTTAAATCCACCCCCCTGAAAAAGAGACATACGTATATTTCTTTTTGCCTGTATTTCGTAAAATGTACATATTATTCAAGTGCTCTTATTAGTATTACAAATTAGCTATAAATTCAGTAAGCTTCAGTACCAGTCTCGTGTAATATAATCCATATTTAACTCAGCTTATTTGCATAGTTGTAGCAATTGAGACTCATACTTGGGAGGTTCTCGGTTCCAGTCTCAACTGGGACACCATCTATCCTGACTTAGGTTTGTATTGGTTTTCCACATTCCCTCCAAGCAGATGCCAGGATTGTTCCATGGTTAGATAATGATTGCTTTCTTCCCAATCCTTTTCAGTTCAACGTTCATCTATCATCCCACCATTGATGCTATATAGTCTAGCTACTGACAGAGTCATTAAAATAACCATAAAAAAATTAACTGTTCTTCAAATCTGATAAAATTCGATTTAAGTTACATGTAGTTAGGTTATATAGGACTGAATATGAAAACCCAGATGGACGTTCTTTTCATGTATTTTGTCTATAAAAACAAGAAAAGGGGAGTGTATATATTTATATAACCAACCTTCACCACAACACATAGTATCTTATATAAAACAAAGGGTATTATTAATATGGAACTTAAGGAAATGCACTGAGAGGATATGGATTGGTTTCGTCTGGCTCAGGATAAGAATTGGTGACTGCATGCTGTGAACATGGTAATAAAATTTCAGTATCCATAAAAGATAGAAACTTTTTGTCTAACTGAGAAGTGCAGGTTCTGAAGAAGGGTTCTCTTCCATGTTCTTAGTAATATTAACCCTGTCAATAATAGATCTATATGTATGAATGTCAAGAAATTTTAGGTTGCAAGCATATTAACTGAATTTAATCAAGTTGAGTCAAGACTAACTCACTATAATGCTGCAAAAGTAAACCTCAGTTCCATTCGACTCAATTCATGCAATGTTACAGAGGCATACAGGAATTCCATGCAAAACAAATTGGTCTGCCTTGACAGCATCTTAGTAAGTCAGACATGGTATGGATTGACTAGACTCCATTTGCAGTAGTGTAAGATATTGGAAAGGCAGTCCCTTTGTTTCATTCAGCAAAATTTAGAATCAATTTGGTTAGCGTGCTTGCAGTCTTCAGGATGAAAATTGGTTAAGAACATGTTTAGAATATCATATGCACTCCAAACAGGAGCAAAATTTTCATCTCTCTTACATGTAACTAAGCAAATGTTGCCATGCACAACCCACTGACATAACTATCGATTATTTAGATCTTCCATTGTCTACAATACAAATTTATGCTTAACTACATTCTTGACAAACATCTCTAAATTTCTGGCCCACTTTATTTTTTGTTCAAGAACATTTCTAATTCTATACTATAACAAAAATTCCAGGTAAGTTGCTTTATCTTAAGGGTTGTTCAACCCCTACTTCTCTCCTCTCACCTGCCCCCTACAAATCTTTTGAAGGGCAAGGAGAAATTAATAATTCAAGGTTACTGAGTTTTTCAACCCCTACAAGCTCTTTCCTTCTTAAAAAAATTCCACTTTTCTCTGTGGTTCTCCTGATTGGCTGAAGCATTCAGACCTGTAAAGAATGTTACTATAAAGGGTAGAACCCTTCATTTATTTCTCCAGAAGTGACTGTGGAGTGTGGCAGAAATATAAAACTGAAATAAGCAGGTATGTTGCATTTACCACAACCTGGGGGAATTAGGTATAGATGAGGAGGATAATATTAAAATGAATATTAAAAGTATAGGGTTTCAGGTTGTGGGCAGGATTCATCTGATTTAAAGTAAGTTCCAGTGGTGGATTCTATTGAACATGATAATGAATCTTAAGGCCCTATAACAGCTGAGGAATTTTGTTTAGCTGATTAACTATTAACCTTTCACTCGCAGCTAAGAAGGGAACGCACATCACAAGACACAGTTTACACAGAAAATAAGAAAAACGACCCCATAGTGAATGAACCACACGCAAGTTTTAATTAAGACACATAAGATAAATAATCTTAACAAGTTTTAGTGAGTGTAAATTTATTATAGTTGACAAATACGCACTTTTTAAATACTTTTTAAATGGTGTTGTGAAGACATATGAGGGCAAGCAATGCAATAGATTAACGTAATTAGGGCACCTAATGATGGCACTATGTTGCCGAAACATGTCGTGAAGTAACAGGTGAAATTGAGTGCACTACAAGATGGCCACTGTATACATATCATAGCTTTCAAAAAGGATTCTTATAATTTTTAAAGAACAAGAAAACAATCAAGTGTAACAAACTTTTACTTACTGATCAGAGAACAACTACAAAAGATAACATAGATTCTTCTTGTGCTCAGAAGAAATGCATGGAGTATAAATTTAAGATTTTTAGATTTAATTTTAAATGTGCATATAAACAATCCCTTCTGAAGATGGTCCTGTAGGACTGGAACAAATAATGTGATATTATTGACTCAACATTTAATTAGAAGTTTGTTGCATTTGATTGTTGTGTTGTTTATTAACAATTAATATAAAATGTAACAGTAGAGCTATCTCATTATAAGGATTGTTCTGCATAGAGATGGTAGAACTTTTCAATTTTTAATAATTCTTCAGAAATGAACAATATGGACAGAAGACTAATGTAGATAAGTCATGATATATGGAAGTCTCAGTGTTGGTGTTTGTTGGTCTGTCATATGTAATATACTCTTTTCCAGAATGGCGTGCAAGATCCATGACTTCTATCTCATGCTCTTCTTGATGGCTGTGCTGTACACTAGCGCCTGTGCTGAGGAAGGAACAGAGGATGAAACCGTTTCTGTTGACAGGAATTCACTCTCATCAATCAGGTTGCCAAGTAAGTACATTGTTGGAAACAAGTTTGGAATGGTAAATTTCAATAAGTAACACTTATATACCAGTTTATTTTCTTGCAATTCTGCACAACTCACTGACCTTGTTATTTGGATTACTAAACTATTGCTGCATAGCTAATAACAAGCACAAATAGTGATGGTATATTGATAAAAATGTATTTATCTTTGTATTTTATTACAAAAATAAAGTTAAAAAAGTTATGGGTATTAATTCCTTGAAGCCTGAAAAGAGAAAATGAGAAATTGGTGGGACATATGAAGCCAATTGCTTCATGGGACCTGAGCAAAGCTAACTAACCTGGGTGTTCATGAATTAATTTGTCAATTTACACTAAAAGCTTTGTTAGCCACTGAAGACAAGGGGAACAGAATTTTGATTTTCTGGTTAAGTGAAATTTGAATAATTGGAAAGTTGATTTGGGAGACTCAAGAGTGAGGGGTTTAACTTAGATTAATTTAAATAAGAAGGGCTGCATTACAAGATCACAGTAGTAACTTAGAATTTGGGGATGATCTCAGCATTAATTTGAAGACAGAAGCAAACCAAGAAAACCTGTATTAAGATGGTAGAGTCTGAAGTTCAGCACATACCTCACAGAGAATACAGTGCATCTCCATTATAATGATCAACTGGTAAATTTTATTTAGAGAAACGACTGCTGCTTATTCTGAGAATCATGCAAAACCCATAATCACACCCTGTGGACAGAATGCAGAGTTATTGTTAAAGCAGAGGTATATAAAATAATCTCAATACTCTAAAGCAGTGACTCTCTATATTTTGCCATTATGCAAACTGTGTAAATTACTAAGTTTATGTTATGTAATATCCTAAATTGCACCCTCTCCCCGTATCCTTTCTAGATCCAAATATTTTAAAGAACATTTTGTTTTGAAATATTTTTAAACCATGTCTTCCTTTCAAAATAATTGACCATGTTTCACACTGATGTGAACTGGAAACTCAGAATTTTGAGAACCTTCCAGATAACGATTTTGAATTCCATAATATATTTTACAGAATATATGAGACAAACTCCGTCTTTAGTGCAACAATTTAATTGTAGTTCTTTCTTCTTCTCTTCCTCCACACTACATGTTTCGGCCCTAAATGGCCATCATCAGGTGTATATTCTCAAGTAGCTGTTACACTGCCCGTAGTTTAAAATTTAAAAACACCAGTCTTTCCAATTGTAAGAAGTTTTAAAAAAGTGCCAATTTTAGAAATCAAATTGACATGTGTAGATTAACAAAGATTTTATACATACATACAATTGGAAAGACTGGTGTTTTTAAATTTTAAACTACGGGCAGTGTAGCAGCTACATGAGACTATACACCTGGTGATGGCCATTTAAGGCTGAAAAATGTAGTGTAGAGGAAGAGAAGAAGAAAGAACTACAATTAAATTGTTGCACTAAAGACAGAGTTTGTCTCATATATTGTGTGAGTGTAACAGGATGCTTAAATATAATATTATATTTTACAGAATTGATTATTTTTATAATTCAGCATGAACCTCATTTTAATTTTTGAGTAATATTCTCAGTAACAGAATATTGAAATATCGTAGTGATGCCAACTATGACATTACATAAACTTTGTTTCTTGTGATGCTATTTATGCCTGAATTGCCTTTATGTTTTAGATGACATGTCCCTGCCTGCAAACATGCTCCAGCTTGTGACAGCAGCTGGGGCTTTAGTACTCGGATTTATCGGCGTTGCTGTAGTTCTCTCCTTAATTCTGCCATTGTTTGGAGTCCGGTTTTGTAACCTCGTGGGCACCTGCGAGCATTTCACTACAACAGCTTACTCAGGCACTGGAATGGGCCATAACTATGATGCATACAGCACAGCAGGAACGTACAACCAGCCTTCTCTTTCCTATGCTACCAACAACTTTCAGAAGCGGTAAGCATGCAGGACATAACCTAATGTAGAGTACATAAGTACATCAGTTTACTCCCAGTTTCCTCTTTCCTGCTGTGCGCCTAATGGAAAACACCTACAAATATTATTGCACATAGAACAGCCCATTCATTGTAGCAAGTAGTTTATGGGGTGAACTACCAATGAATCTGGATTTGATACCTCACAAGGGTAAGACATTTTTTTCGTATGAGAATATAACTTGTAATGATTTCAGAAGTGTTATTAATTGTAATTGGGTCAAATAATATGATCTTTTCCTTTAAGGTATTCCAATCAAAATTCTGTGTAATCATATATATATATATTTAAGGCACAAAAATTAATTATTTCTCATACTATGAAGTATGAAGATTTTACAAATGTCAACTGTAACAGGCATTGGTTATGTTGTATGTAGCTATATCAGTCATAATCACGGTGGTTCATACTTCAATTTGAAATTGGTGATAAAGATACAAATTTATCTTCTTTATTACTGCAACGTGATAATTTAGTACAATAAAATTTAGTATAATTTCTCATTTTCTAAATGCATGATGCATGTCCCAACTGTTTCATTCCCCTTGATTTTATCACTGAAAATGCAAAGTTATTATTCATTTTCAAATACAAATATTTAATTCATTCACTTTGTTGATGCTGTGAGCCATTCTTTCTATTTCAGGTCCTTGGAATATGTGGGCCCAATATTGAAGGCACTGAGCGCAGCTTATGACAAATATGCTGTGCCCCTTATCAAGAAAAAGGAATAAACACGAAAATAATATACACTGCAAATAATAACAACAAAATTTTGTGTAGCGTTTAAGTGTTACAATGAAGCTCTCTTGTGGTGTATAATATGGTATTACTATCTGGCTTGAATGTTTCATATAAATACACTAATGGGTATCATTAATCACCTTCATTTTAATATTGCATATCGTCTGTCCAGCATTAAAGAAAGATTATTTGTCTTATGGTCTGTCACAGGAGGTACCCACGTTTAGCTATATTTTCCATTTATGTTTTTGCGTCATGATTATGGTTGTCTGGGATGTAGTGCCATGTAGTTCAGTAGATGAGTACCAACATTTTGAAAGAACCTCCAATCTCTCTATCTTCAGAGTACCCAATTGACCATGATCGTGGCATTTACCATTGTGAGAAGCTAAAATTTCACATATTTTCTGCCACATTGTAGAGTATTGTGCATCTCGTATGAAAAAGTAATCACCATTGTTAATAGTATAAAAGATTATTAACGCTGTCCAGTGTGATTGATAAATTTTATGCTTCTTTTTTAATATTTCATCCTTTACATGTTTCGGTCGGAGCGACCATCTTCAGAAGGACATTATCAGTACATACGGGAACTACTATTACAATGTCATAGATATGAAATATTATTCTATAACAATTACTACAATGTGCATGAATTTGTTAAAACATCTATAAATTATTATTATTAGTCTATTTGCAAAGTATTGTTTTAAAAACTTTTCGTTAAAATCTAGAACCAATTTGGTTTGTGCCCTTTTTACGTCTTCTCTTTGAAGGAAGACATGGCATACATTCATCTTCCTTTAAGGAGATGAAGTAAAAAGGGCACAAACCAAATTGGTTCTAGATTTTAACAAGATGTTTTTTAAAAATACTTTGTAAATAGACTAATTATAATAATTTATAAATGTTTTAACAAATTCATACACATTGTAGTAATTGTTATAGAATAATATGTTATATCTATGACTCTGTAATAATAGTTTCCGTATGTACTGATGACGTCCACCTGAAGGCGGTTGCTACAACTGGAACGTGTAAGGGATGAAAGGTTAAAAAGAAAACACAACATTTATTGATCACACTGGATGGACTTAATAATCTCTTATACTACTGCTAGTATGATGGACCAGGATTATTGATATATCTCCTTAGATTTTGCAGTTTGAGTTTAATGTATGACTTCAGCTTCTGATAATAAGCCACACAGAATGTTGGAATGTCTGCAGCCTTTTGGCAAAAAATTACAGTTTCCATCTTCAAGGATAATTTCTTTGCTGGATTTTGGCTGCTCTCATATAGACCTCACAGTTGACACCGAACTGCAGATGCAGCCATGATTGAACGAAACAGAGGAGTGAGGTTCTGTCGAATGGGCTATCCAGTCCAATATTGGATAGCATCTCACTCCTGCGTCTTGTTGATCTGTGGTAACACATTCTACTCAACACTAATGGTGAGATCCATATAAGAGCATCCAAAACAACTAAAGGGATATTAACTCTGAGGATGGCAACTGCAATGTTTGATGAAACATTGGAGAACTTTCAACATTGTATGTAGTGTATTCCCATGAGCCATAGTTGTACTAATGCTATTATTAGTTCATTCATTTCTCTTCATAAAGATGATATATTTCTCTGAAATGTCAGTGGAGTCCTACAAAAACAAGATTACAGCCAAGGAGATTGTGTTCTTCATTATCACAGCAGAGTTGATGAGTAGCTCAGTCAGTAAAGTGAGTTGGTACAATCTTAATGGTAGGAACAAGAATATTTCTCTTTGCCCTTGACTGCAGACCAACTCTGGGCTTCATCTATCAGTCAGATCATTAATCTGACAACTTATCTCCATTTGGTGACTATGTCTAGATGGTTTTGTCTCCACATGGCTTATGCCCCCATTTTGGCATGCTGCTTAGGCATGGGGTATATTTCATCTTTAACTTTCACCATAGTACATTGTAATTTAAGTTTTAACTTTACAGAACTGTGTAGCATGGAAAATGTTGCTGATAAATTATAAAATATTTATGATATTGTTATATCAGAATTAGGGGTAGGAATGGATGTAACCTTTTCATTGCTTTTGCTCAATTAGTATCCAGTTTTGCTTCCTTAATGTAAAAGTTTTCTTGTACTCCAAACCGTTATATATATCTACCATGCTTTGTGTAAGATTTAAGAAAGTGGATGCTTCTCAAGATAACTTTGTAAACCAGTTATTGTTAAGGAAGTCTGTATTCAAATTTAATGCTGTACTGCAGTTAAAATTTACAATTCTGCTCTTCTTTAGTTATATGTGTTTCCACTCAACACAGTGTAAAGTGAAATGTTTTGTATCTTCAATGAAATAAATAAAACAATTTGTGGATTTTAGTTGTGATAATATAAATACTGTTTAAATGATATTAATAATGCAGGAAGGCCACAAATAACAATTACAAATTTATGGAAATAAATACAGGTATATTAAACTAAATATATGTTCATAGTACATTATCGTAATATAGGACAAAATCATAACATAAGCATAACTATTAAAGTCCTTAAAATTATGATAAAATTTGAACATTTGTGAATGCCAACAGCAGATAAAAGTTATATTCATGATGAAATTAGGAGCAGATTGAATTTTGGATGCATGTTATATTTTGTTCACAATTGTTTACCATCTGTCACAACTAAAAATCTGAAGACAGATGAAGAAACAACAATAATATACGTTAAAATTTTGAGGCTCTCATGGCAGATACTATGAAGGGATGTAACACTGTGTAATCTGACAGAAGTTTATCAACAATTTGGAGGAATGCACTGCCTTCCCCTCTAGGGTCAAAATTTAATCCAAGCAATAATCCAGTAAGAACCAGGCAGCAAACAGCTCTAAAGACATTAACATATTTTTTGGGAATGGCTGGAATCGCTTACGGGTTATAAAAACAAGCTACTAGGCTACATGTGGCCTCTTTGCAGCCTATTGAGCAGTTCTGTGATTGGCAGTTACAGAGTTCAGCAGTTGCAATATTTATAGTTTTCTGCATATAATATATATATTTGTGTGTTTTATGTTCATATTGCATCCCTTTTGTCAGTTTCAATATTCCCATTGTTTACTGCCCCTTTATCAAAATTTGTGGCTAGTTGTAACATATGCCAAGTTTGATATAGCATTTAAGAGAGACGTGAGAAATGCATAGAAAATTTCAGTGGGAAAATCCAAAAGGAAGACTCCTGTGAGTAATGCAGGCAAAGCAGGGAGAATATTTTCTAAATTAATCTTATAATTTTGTTAAATATAACTACATGGAACAAATACCATCTCACAGCACAGGCATCTGTTACTTCATAAACAAGATTCCTAAATTTATTTAAAAAATAGAAGAAGTAAATCTGCAAAAATATTAAGAGTATGTTTTTAGAGTTAAGAGTTACATTCAAAAATCGCTGGGCAACGGCGATGATAGAATAAGATGTTTATAAAACTAGGTTCTTTTTGTATATACATTTATTTTTCAAATTAAAAAGAAATAGTGCTTCCTGGAGGAAGTTTGTGATCCATGGTAATATATCACAATATTTCATCTGCACAAACGGACGTTGACTATGTACGAAATTGTCACATGAATACTCGATCACACAGTCAGACCCGTGAGACCGTTCCTTGTCAGTGAATTGTTCTAAACGTTTCCTAAACGACGCTGGAGAGTAAATGTCAATTTCCTTATAATTTCTGCCACTAGATGGTATAGCCTTCAGCAAATACCACGGGTCAGAAGGAAGAGACTTCACTAAACCCCGTGTACCTGTACCAGGGGGATGCGACTGGGGAAACATACACCAGCGACATCTTTGAAAGAGTACCGGATGTTATCCTACCTCTGTGACATATAAGTTTTGTCTTTAGGGATTGAGGGGCGGGGGTGAGGGCCATTGGTGATGGCGATAGGCGGAAGCGGTGGAAGGGATGTATTTGGCGGTATTGGGTGTCGTAATGTGGTTAGTGTGATAACGTGATTAAGTAGGTTAGAACTATTTTGTCTTCAGGCATAGTGACAGAGAAGCAAGAATGCCAAGGTTAATGAACTGTGTAAAACGACAGTTAATATTGTTTTGTTTACTTCTGTGTATTGAATACGTCAAGGATGAAAACTTTGCATTCGTACCGTGTGCTACCGTGCTTTAGTTTCACACAGTTGCAAAAGTTGATGGACGAGTAGGTAGGCTCTTCTATGACGCAGGGAGTGTGGACGCACCCAGGGACAAAGATCATTAGTGTCCGCCTCCGTTTCTGATTTCAAGTAACCCAAATTTGTAAATATTAATTTTACAGCCTTTTAATATTACAATGCTATATCCGTGGCTTTGGCACAACTTACTGTAATGACGTCATCCATATATTAATATTAATTTAACACCCTTGCATTGTCAGATAGTTTTCTCATTTGTGAAATAAAATTAATGACACTTTGCAAATTAAGTTATTGAGTTAGTGATACCAAACATACGAGTTCTTCTGGTGTATTCAGCGGTTGGAGTTTTGTCAAATGGGGTTATGTGGTGTAATGGGTTAGGTGGGGGCAGCAGACTGTATAAACTGCAACCGGACCCACAAGAACGTCGCAACTTTGACTCAAGGTTTATTCTCTTTTAAAAGCAGATAAAGATGTCACTAGCGTTGTGTAATTGGTTCAAATACTTTAGTACGGCGATTCTCAATTATGGCCAGATGTGGCCGCCCGTTATTTTCGTGAAGGAATATTTTGTGTGAAATATCTTTCTAGAATTGAGACAAGTTTTCTTCGTATTTTCTGTAAATAAAATTAATATTTATACGCGTGTGTTGTGAATGTGTGCTACACGGCAACAGTTCTTTGCCTTCATTTCTTGAAAAAGAGGAAGCCCAACAGACGAATGACGAAAATATTCCTCCATTGCCTGTGGAAGAGGGTTCAGTGAACTACTGCAAATTAAGGTAATCATATTTTCATCACGATTTAAGCTATAAAATTAATAACAATGTTCTTTACAGGATTTGTTTTGTATTTAAGGAAATTAATGTTTCGAGTTGTGTGACAGTGAACATGTTTTATAATTCTTTAACGTGGAAACGGGAAATTCTTATATGATTTTAAATTCTCGCAGTTGTTGTTATGAAGAGAGATAACGCCGTGTAGTCTGTTGGAAAGTCAATTGACACTCGGAGGAACATGTCTCCCTCCGTTTCAGGGTCGAACAATAAGCCAAGCAAGAAATCATGTGAAACAGATAGCTGCTACAAGCTTTTCGACCGTGAATATGGAGGCGACATGTCCAGCGAAACGTGGGTTGATTTCCAACGGAATACACGGCGCTATACCCCAGACAAAACTCTTCGGGAATTTTTGTTTGAGAACTACTACGATGAACCCCATTTTATCAGTTAGATATTGTGATCAAATGGGGCNGTTAATTTGTTAGTGTGACGGACCAGAATGAAAGACCTTAAACTTCACGAACTACGTTGCAGCGGTTTCTTAGTGAATTACAAGTGGGGGTGAAAAGGCGATGATGCACTGTTGCATTTTGAGAGATAACTTCCTGCATGCCACGCAACTTAAACGTTAGAACGGAGAGAGAGTGCAATCTGCATTGAATCTAGCATCTAGCACCTAGGAGCTACAGCGCTGGAAGACAGGCGAGCTGTAGACCCCTTAGGGGTAAAAAGTCAGGGTTGTCCAACTTGGAACTGTTGAGTGGCCACATTTCGCACCCGGTATCTACCTGCAGGCCGCACTGTACAGAGTATGCCGATATAAATATCTAAAGAAATATATAAATATATGGAATAAAGCCAAGATATGTGAAACAAAAACATGCGAATTAAAAAAAACATTTAAATTAAATATCTCACTTCTGACTGGTCTATATTTGACAGTAAGCCACCGGTAGTGGGGCACACTGTAGCGTAATTGGCTGAGGCACTATTTTACAAACTGGAATGTCGCGGGTTCGATTCCAAATGAGGTCCTTCCAGCCGCATTGTGGCCCTGGGATCGACTCAGCCTCTAACAGAAATGAGTACCAGGGATATTCCTGGTGGTAAAGGGCGGCCGGCGCGTAAGATTGACAACCTCACCTACATCTGTGAGCAGATTGTCTAGAGAAAAGAAGGAACCTCGACGTCTCACAACTCTATGGTCCTCCACGGCAATTTACAGGGCTAATTATAAGCTCCCAGTGACATATACAAGCATAAGGACCTAAGGATAATATGAGCCATTTTTTCCATAGAGGATAAACTTAGTGGCCTGGAGTCCGCAAGCGAACTATACCGACAGAGCGACCGCCGCTTGTCAGCGAAGGTTGTGCCAACTTCAGCGGATAGAGGATGTCACGTGTTCAGGGCAACGGATTCTCACGGCCGTTAATCTCGGTTTCCTTGAAAAAGCTCCTCATTTATTCTCACGAGGCTAAGTGGACCCCGTTCCAGACCCACTACTTCTCAGAAAACCTGACAGAGTCGGGGAATCGAACCCGGGACCTCTGGATCTGTAGCCAGGATCTCTGACCACTAGACCACAGAGGCGGTCTTCTATGAAGGATGATGAATTAATATAACGACTGTGACCTTTATTGAGGCAACAAAGGAATAACGAAAGAAACTAAATTAGATCTGACTTCTTATGCCAATAAACTGTCTTCCGTTTCCTTTTCAAAAGTAAATACACGAAATAAGTTGATTATAAAATCCCACTGCGTATAAAGAATAATTGAAGTCATGCTGAATATGATACTTTCTCGTTTAAACACTTCACCACAAAGGAGATGATTTCTGTATAGAAAGAAACCAATTTAAAATTAGAAACAACTGAATACCAAGGAGCCAGTTTCCAAGTAACCATGGAAACAAGGAAATATATGAGTTATTGTGTGTGTTACTTTGGGAATAGCTCTTTGAGCTTGGAACTACAGTCTAAAGATAACTCTTTTGATAGTCATTAAATATTAATTGAATTCTGGTGGAAAGGGAAGAAGTGTATTTCTTATTTTCGTAGTTAATTCTTTCCTTGCTTAGACAGAATGACTTATTTTCATATTCTCGTCTTCTGCTAATAATATAATTTAAGTTCTTTTCTTTGGGCCATAATATTTTTATTTCCTTGTGGACGGAAGGGGACAGAGGAGGAGGCACATCACCACAGCCAAAAATAGCAAAAAAAAAAAAAATCTTAGTTCGCTGGTTCGTCTTCTACGAAGATAATTCTCGTTCAGTCGGCCATTAATTATGTTTCTGACAGAGATATTGGGTTTTCGGACTTTATCCATCCTTCTGTGTCCAGTGATTGAGGCTAGCTCTTTGTAAGGGACCCAACAGAATAGGTGTTTTCCTTCACCTGAGGACGGAAACAGATCCAGTTTCCGAAACGTCGTGTTTTTCTTAGTTATCTTAAAACCAGGACGATGGATAAAGTCCGAAAACCCAATATCTCTGTTTTTATAGTGAAGAGACTGACGCCGTGTAGTTTAGTAGATAGGCACCAGTGTTTTTTTTGAGGAATCTACTGCCCCATTCTCAGGGCAGAAGACATTCCTATTCAATGAAGTGAAAGAGTTTGTTGCCCCTAAACGTCGATGTCTACGTATAGGACGACATTGCGTCACGTTCCGAAAGAAGGTAGCTTTGAAGAGTACTATCTTCTGGAATGGGACACCGTACATTCTGGCAGAAATTTACAGGCGTTGCGAGAAACTTAGTGCTTACATCTTCAGGATCAGAATAAACCGAACAAGGAAACAGAAATTAGGGCTGGCCAAAATCATTTCACCTAGGGTGACTGTGGTAGAGGCTCATTTTCAGAAATAATACGTAACAACAGATATAATCGTAAAAGTAACGTATTTGAGAGCGAAATATCTCGTCAATGGAATGGGAAGTATTAATTATATTCAAATATAAAACGTGATTTATTTAAAACCGAAATACAAGTTTTACTGATAATTTTACGAATATTTTGTTTCAAATATGAGCGCTTTTGAATTACAGCAAGCTCTTTTTTATAATATATAATTTGTTGTTTATATATCTTTGGCTATAATAGTAGTTATAAATTTTATTTTAATATCAGTCACACACTATTCATATTCTCAACATTTTGCACTTTTCACCACGCACTCATTCTAGGATCGCTTTCACTGTTCCTAGCCAGTGTCTTGGGAACAGAAGCCATTCAAACTACGTTTCACGCGTAACAGAACATGCGTTCGAACAGTTTTGACACGATGGTGACTGCAGAAATATAGGTGACTGGTAATATTGAAATATCTTAATCTATTGGAGGTCATGAATAATGACATAAAAAAAGACATAATTTTTCCATTGTGACATACAGAACACATGACACCATTTAAAACACCGTGGTTACCATTTAACGTTACAATTCTCTGCACTTCATTACAGGATGTATGTTTTGTATGGTTCTCACAGTAAATATCAATTATTTCCCTAATTAGAATTGTGCAATTGGTCTTTATAAAGAATATGCATTGTGTTTCCTGTGAGGTAGGAACTGGAATTTTAAATATTATATAGGAGAATATTGTTCTTTGAAGGTCTATACGACTTTCTGGTTCCTACGTCGTTTGGGTGTAACTTCCACTTCTATGACACTTTGTACACATTCCACATCTATGGCAGATGCTGAATACCTTGCAATATTTTTCTTCTTCCCCTTCTTCAGGAACAATGCCATGCAGGTACCAAATACCATAGCAAGGAAAACAAGAAGTGACATGCAAGCAGCCACGACAAACCACGTTGGTGGCGAGTCTTCCAGATAAAATGTTACACCATCCCCGGTGTTGCGAGCATCTATGTATCTCTCTGCTTTTGGACCTCTGTTCGATACACAGCCCGATTCTTTAAGGTATTTTGCCCACGTTCTACTTGCGTGCAAATCCTTCGCTCGTGTCTGCGACGGTGTCTTCGGCGATGGTAAACGATTAGATTCATAATGACAAAATAATCCTTTTTTGCGTTTTCCACTGCCGGTGCTTATATCTTCGGGAGAAGTTCTGGATCCGACAAGAATCGTCAAGTTCCCTTTCGTGACAGATGCCCACTCCCAGAGCTCATATATACTGCAGTCGCATATCCATGGGTTTCCTGTTAATTTCAGAGACGTAATGTTTGGATTATTTGAAAATATATTTGGTGATAAGTGACTAAGATTGTTGTTACTCAGATCCAGAGTTTCAAGATGTGTCAGCTGTTTAATGAACTCCAGGTCAAGCGAACCTGGACCGATGTGGTTTTCTGTTAACTTAAGCGTAGTTATTTTTGGTGTCTTCATGAAAGCATCCTTTGGTAAAGTTCTGAGATTACAATTGCTCATATCTAAGAGCTGTACATTGCTCAATTGTCGTGGAAGTAATGGCTCTAATTCGGTTATGATAAGGGGATTTCCTGCGAGGTGTAGTTCCTGGAAGTCTTCATAGATGTCAGTACTGAAAACATCTTCATCTGGTGGATGACTCAACCCACAATCATTAAGTTCAAGAGTCCTCAACTGAGTTAGATTCTGGAACAATCCAGACTCAAGATCAGTAAGACGATTTCCAGAAAGAACCAGCCGTTGTAAGTGGGTCATTTTTGAGAACGTATCACGTGATATATGAGATAGATTGCTGTAACTCATGTCAAGCATCTGCAGTGTCTCCAAAGGTGACAGAATCCCAGTAAATACATCATTCAGAGGATTTTTAGATATATCCAATTCTTCTAGCGCCGTCAGACGATGAAAAGTGTTTGGTGGAAGACGTGTGAGCCCACAGTTCCTCAAAGACAATTTGTGGAGGCGTGTCAGCGGTGCCAATGCCACAGACAGATCCAAAGCTGATAAATAGTTACCGGAAAGAATTAAAGTTCGAAGTTTTGTAGCGTTGGCAAATGCATCTTCCGATAGGGGTCCTTTAAGATGACAGTTTGACAAATCTAATGTATCGAGCTGAAGAAGATTCTGACCTAGGGTAGTCGCAACGTCCAAATCACGCAGCTCATTTTCAGCAAGGACGAGAGTTCTGAGCCAGCTGTTGTTTGCGAAAGCGTTTCCAGGCAGATTATTCAACGCTGATTTTCTGAGGTCTAGAGAGTCCAATAGTTTCAGATTACCAAGCACAACTGTCCACTGCACAATTGTAAGATAATTCTCAGATAGTTCAAGTGTTTTCAAGTTCGTCACATTCCTAAACGCTGTATCAGCTACATGAGTCAAATTACAACGGTTTAATTGTAAATACTCCAGGCTTGTTAGTGGATCAAATATTCCTTCTTCTATGGATCCCAAGGGATTTCCAGACAAATCGAGTTTGTTCAGGGATGTGGAAAGGGTGAAGAATTGGGTGGACAGTCTCGTCAGATGACAGTCGCTCAGATCCAGATACATTAGCGATCTGGAAGACAAGAAAGGCCCATCTACGGGTTCCAGAGGATTCTCCTGCAGTTCAAGTGTAATAAATCCTGGACTGTCCCTGGAATGGGAAAGAAAACAATATTAGTTATTCGTTGCAGAATTCACTTCCCATTACCCTTAAATTCTAAATAATTTTCGACCGTTTCTGGGTCCATTTCCACACTGAACACCACCGTAATATGTCATATTTTAGCAACAATTTACAAATTAAGACTGTGCAAAATTACAAACATGACTTAGAGTAGAAGTTTGCCGAAGATACACCAACGGTATTCATAGTATATATCTCGTTCGTAGCCGGGAGAAGGTTATTTGAAAATGTAGGTTCTTCTGGGTTGTAAGAACTAAATCTTCCCAGTGGTCTCTTTAATTCTGGCTCTCGCACCAAAATTCTATATGCATTTCTCATTCATTTCCTGTAGTGATATTAATAAAACATATTATCAAAATTTTTTACACACGCTGTAGCACTATGCTAGAACTCGGAATGTCGCGAGTTTGATTCCCGATGAAGTCATTAGATTGTCTCAATTGACCTAATGTTTCCAGCCGGACTATGGCCCTGGGGTCGACTCAATCTCTAACAGAAGTGAGTACTAGGAATCTTTCTGGGAGTAAAGGGCTGCCGGAGAGTAAGGCTGATAACCTCACCGCCATCTGTGAGCCAGTTGTCTAGAATATGAGGGACCCTCGACGTCTCACAAACCTGTGGGCCTTCACGGCCTGTTACAGGGATAGCTTTACCTTTTGCCTTCACACTTTGTTTCATTTGAGGTTCTCATAGCCGTTTCTATAAGAGGTACGATCATCTGGGCTATAACGCCGTGTGATTTGGTAGAAGCCCACTTCCACCAAAATACACAGTGTCAAAAACCAAGAAGATTGTAGTCTTCAGTCTTTCAGTTCTTACGAATTTCCATTAATGACTAACACGATATTTGAATTTACATATCTGTAAATATTTGTAAAAGAGGAACTTGGTGCTTACTGTGGTGGGAGTAGGTTTCCTTACAAGGTGACAGTTGCGACACAAATTGCAAAAGGCGCGAATAAATGATTCACATATTTGCATAATGTGCGAAGTGAGCTGTGATTGTGTTATGGCCCGCAATTGGTATGCATATACACCGCGCGTTACGTCACACAAACACATTGCGAGCATGCGCCATAAATAGATATTTTGCGACATCGACAAATGCAAGTCAAACACGAATGTGTCATTAAAATGAAAGAGCCAGAGAAGGCAAAGCGTTCTACCGTGAGGAATATGACGCCGTATAGTCAGCTGAAAACCACCCGGCAGTTCAGTGCGGCTCCTTCTCTCCTTGTCATTTGCTTCGCTCTTGTTTCTTACTTGGCTCATTCTTCGACCCTGATGACTGAGGCGATATTTTCCTCCGAAACGTCGGCCGACTTTCAACAGACTAAAGGCTGTTATATCTCAGTTGAGAAATTCAAATCCTAGAACTAAAAGATGTGTTCCGAGTAGGACTCATAAATCCTACTTTTCTGATGACCAAATTTCTAGTCCTACCAGGGCCCAAGCGAAAATGACCCCCCCCCCACCACTTCTTAGATAAAAACTTTTTTCTTCAGACCATCGTCACGATCATTAATGGTAAATGAGTATAGAATTCGGCGAAAGACAACATAGATTTCAAACTATAGCGTTAAATAAATCCAGAAGTACCAATGCCAGGTGCTCCCATTTTAAGCACGGGGCATTTTGCCTGAAAATACTACTATTTCCGGTTTGAATTTGTTTTATGTTTGCGATTATCAGTGAAAGGAAACGCGTTATTCCATCTCTCAGCAGCTGAAAGTAAATATTCATTCTCTTACTTACTTACTCATGGAGCAGAGCCCTTCTTGAGGAGCGGCCAATTCTGCAGATACTCAAGGATTTCCCAGCATTTTATGGAACCCGTAGGTTCATTACCGTGTTCACAAAATCCCTCCATTGGTCCATATCCTGAGCCAGATCAACCCAATCCATACCATCCCATCTCTCTAAGATCCATTTTAATATTATCCACCCATCTACGCCTTGGTCTTCCCAATGGTCTCTTTCCTTCTGGCTTTCCCACGAATATCCTGCATACATTCCTCGTCTCCTCCATTCGTGCTACAAGTCCTGCCCACCTTATCCTCCTTGACTTGATCATTCTAATTATACTTGGAGAAGAGTACAAGTTATGAAGCTCCTCATTATGCATTTTTCTCCAGCCTCCTGTCACTTAATCTCTCTTCGGTTGATTCATTCATTTTCTATACAACAAAAATTATAATATAATATAATGTGTTTATGCTAAAAAAGAAAGTTGCACTGAAGGAGTTCGAAACTGAGAACCAACGAACCAGAGGCCCTCTGTGCTAACAAACCGTCACTAACAACTCAGAATCTGTATCAGTGCGTCATTAATGACGTCAGTCAATTCATGGATGATGTGTCCTTCGCCACAAAATAAATAATTTACGTGAACGATAATGGCGGTTTGTCCGGCACTACGTTGCACTTTCCGGTGACCGCAGCGAGTTCGACTGTGTACCCGGAGAATTGTGTTGAGGAGTCCTTTTCTGTTGCTGTCTGCTTGCGCAGTAACGAGCGTCATCTTAATGATGTTACGTGGACAAGGTGACTTCAATTAAGACCCGGAAAATATAATTTTCTCCGACATTTTAGTACACTTTCGCGACTTTCAGGAATTTTACGCAAAATTAAAATGTTAAATGTATGTTCAAGTATAAAATCACAAGAAATTTGTTCAGTATTAGCAGTAGAATCAATTAATGGAATGGCAGCTTATTTAGAACGCATGCGAGTATAAGGTAAAGTTGTCCCTGCGCTTAACTAATTAAGCACTACGTCATGAAGGCGTATGGGGGAGTGGATGTGTAGATCCACATTTTCTTGACCTCGGCATTAGTTGGAGGTGAGTGGTCCGCTTCACGACCCAGCCGCTTTACCCCCGGGGAAAGAGCCCCCAGTACCCATTGGATAGTTGGGTGGATCCCAGGGCCGATATGGATGACGTGGAGAAGAGAAAATTCTTCAAACTACTGGGACTCGAAGTCCGACCCATCGGTCGTCCAGCCAGTAGCTAGTCGCTATACCGACTGAGCTATCCCGACTTCTTTAGAAAATATATACTGTAAACAAATTCTGACATCTAAATTCGAAACATGTAATTTGCAGTAATTATATGCATCGTTATGTGTGACGGAAAATATATAGCTGTTGTTATGTAACGGTCGTGAGGTAGGGTGTTATGTCAGACCCGTTCCTGAGAAATGACCCGGTGAACACGTTCCCGCGGCAACGGTTACGCATACAACGGGAGAACGAGGTGTTGTATATGCGGTCCTCGCTGAGGAGTTATAAAATTGTTGTGTTCTTTAGAATATCGGACGATAGACAAAGTACAGAAAACCACAGTAATCCCGAATAAAAATAATATTTATTTGTGACGAATACATGAAGATGGTCACAGATGGTTTGTCCCAAATCACCACGAGGTGTTTCCATTTTCAGAATAGAAATCCTGAAGTCGGAAGGCTCTTCTAATACTGGATCTTGAGTAATGGTGAAAATCTCAAATTTCAATTTCTAAGAATGATTAAAGTAGACCTTAGCAGAGGCTTCTACAAAAATGTGAGACTGATTCACAAAAGCCAACCTGAAAGCGTCTGGGTCTACGTGAGTGATCAGGTTCCCAGATAAATCTGCGTCCAGTAGATAGGCCAGTCCTGCAAAGGATTGCCTCTTGAGCCCAGTTAGCAAGTTGTCCGCCAGCTGGAGGCGTCTCAACTTGATGTCCTCGGGGAAGGGCTGCACGTCGGTGACATTATTGCTGTTCATGTTGAGGATATACACATTTTGACTGAGTCCTTCGTGAGGTATCTCTGTTAAGTTGCTTTCCGAACAGTCTGTGACCCAGTTGATCCTGAAGTAGTGACATTCACACTCTTCGGGACACTCCAGGTCCGGCAATGTGGCTCCACCGAGTTCCACACCCAGTAACAACATCGCACATAACCTCCACATCTTCTTCGTCTTAAAATGTTACGCAGGAGGTTATGTCTATCTGTAACAAAGGAAATAACATTTTACACTTATGTTTATGGTCTAGCTGATGTAAAGAATAATTTAATTTTTCTCAAGGTCACTTCCAGGGAAAGGAGCAAGCCAAGCACCTCCAAACCCCTTAGATTAAAAAAAAAATTAAATTGAAAAAGACAATAATATACAAAATAATGTGACGTGCTATCTGACGTCCATCGTTGCGTAACGGCTACAGTAGGAACGCATACTTCAGCAACAAAGAATAAATGGAAATTGTTTAGTATCCACAGCGAAGAACTGAATACCAACAAACCGTTGCGTAGGAATATCCTAACAACGGACTGTTCGTTGCGTAACAACGGATGAAACGGTGTAATAGCGCTCTAAGTGAATAGAATAACACAAATGAAAATTCTGTTGGCTTGTTCATTCAACGATACAGACCAAGAACTAGGGTTAGGCCGCGCCATAACTCAAGCGGTTAGTCGCTGGCCTCCCACAACAGCAGCCCGGGTTCGATCCCGGGTCTGGTTAAGTGGGATTTGTGGTAGACAAAGTGGCGCTGGGGCGGGTTTTCTCCGAGCACTTCGGTTTCCCCTGCCAATCTTCATTCCACCAAATTCTCCATCATCATAATCACCCGGGTCAGGTACAATAGGCCAATCAGTGACCGCCGTGCCGAGTGGACCCAGCTGGATTCCACCCCACTACTAAGCGAATTAAAAAATTCCCAGATGATATCTATCGTCAAGGGCCCTACCGTGCGAGATATCGATATAAATCGCAAGAAGTCGTCAAGCGATTTTCCTTCACTTATTTGTAATGCATTTAACGACATTTGCTGTATCCCACGTAACGCAAAATGACAGCGTTGTGTGTGTAAAGCATCTTAGGGAGTGCACCACATGAGGCAGTGACGTAGATCATGACGTCATCATTAGAAAGTTACTAGATCCTGTTTTCTACATACGGTGTGAACCAAAATCGCATTACCAGAGATCTTGTTGAAAAAAGAAAAGTCTTCTGTTCGGTAAATTTTACTGTGTATGACGTGCCTACAGAAATGTTTTAAACCGGTGTTCAGACCGGCTCTGGGGCCCACTCAGCCTCCTATACAACGGGTACTGGGGGCTTTATCCCAGGAGATAAAGCGGCTGAAGCGTGAAGCTGACCACTCTCCTCCATCTAGTGCTGAAGTCAAGGATGGTGGAGCTATACCTCCACTCACATATACGTTTTCACGGCGTAGTGTTTAATTAAGAACAAGAATTGTAACTAACACACGTCGAGGCTCGCACATTTTCTAGAGAATTGGCTCACAGATGGCGGTGAGACTGTCAGCCTTACGCGCCGGTAGCCCTTTACCCCCCAGGAAGGTTCCTAGTACTCATTTCTGTTAGAGGCTGAGTCAAGCCCAGGGCCATAATGCTGCTGGAAGGATTAGGTCAGTTGAAAAATGCAATGACCTCATCGAGAATCGAACCCGCGAGTCCTTAACTATTTTGAATCTCTTTTTGTTTTTTGAAGCGAATTGTACTTTCAGGGCCTGCGTAGGTTTAAATTGGTAAGCCTGGCGGCTAGAAATTCCGTCCCTCAATTAAAAACAACTAACTTTTTCATAACTTAATTAATAACACAAAATTACCAGACGCTATGAAATAAAAAAACGCCATTTGTGATGTAATTTTTTTAAAACAAAAGTAAACAGGAATATGGCGTTGTTCGTTCACAGCAATCGTGGCCTGTCTGCTGGCTTGAGATTATAGAATTATGTAACAATACTTTCAGGTCACGCGTTTGTTTACATTGTTGCAAAACATGCTTATATGACTACTGATTAATGGTCACGACATGAACAGAAGTGAGAATACGAGGACATCAAAACTAACGAGGGAAAGAGGCCCGCCTCAGGAAGCTGCAGAAGAAGGCATGAGATGGAATCTTAACCTTAAGAATTCTTAAAGGGTGGGAAATAAACCTCGGAAGTAGATACGAACACTATAACATCAAAAAAGAATTTCCTTTTAATAGTACACCAAAAAGAGTAGCCCAAAACAAGAATGGACCTAATAGAAAACGACGCCTGCAACATTTGTTCGTTGCCGCAGGAACGTTTTCACTAAGTTGTTACCTAGCAACGATAGGATACACAGACATATCCACAAATACAAGCGTCCAACTGTTCTCCTACTGTTGAGTGTATTTGTTGCCGCGGGAACGTGTTTACCGAGCCTTTTCCTAGCAACGATGGGATGAATAGACACACAGATAGAGGGATCTCAACGTTGAGATGGGCTCAGGTGCCGTGATATACATACCAAGTTTCATATAAATTGGTTCAGGCATTGAGACATTTAACAGGGGGGGGACACAGCATGGCTACCGCATGGATCGTAATGTGTCGCCTCCGAGTGGGGGGCACAGTGACCCTGTTTATAGGCTACATTAGGCTTGCCGTCCCTTATTTAACCCTCGCTGTTGATATACGTCACCCAACTTACAGGTGTAGGAAACAACTGCGCCTGTTCTACGACCGCCTGATTTAGTCACGAGAATCGTGACGCGTGTGTAAGAAGAATCTAGGCTCGTTATATCGTCCATCGCTTCCGAATATACGTCACATCCGTTGGTTTGACCGGATTCCACTGGGTAACCGTGTCGCCCCGTTACTGGCTCAGCTGTACAGCTGAGTATCCACTGACACGCTTCCTAGTAAGGTTGGTTATCTAATTTCTTCCTTCCTCAGGGCGAGCTTTACCCTCCTGAACACTCTGCCTCCATTCTTCTCCATCCACCCGAGGCTGATCATCTGGTTTCTGAACAAAATAGTTTTAAGGTGTGATGCTGTTAGCCTCACGCCCAACCCCCAACCCGGAGGACCAGGCTGTCACTCTTCGTCTGGCTCCTACCCCTCGATCTGTCCGGCATGGGTGACCCTACCAGTAGCTACGCTACCGCCGGCAGAGCTCTCATAGTCTCAGGAGCACTCAACCCCACCGCAGCGATAAGGTGGAGATATCATCCATGTCTACCCTACTGTAATTCTGCCTATAGTTCTTTATGGATGTGAAATGTGGTCTCTGATGTTAAGGGAGGAACACAAATTGAGGGTGGTTGAGAACAGGGTGGTAGAGAGAAAATATGGACCGAAGAAGGATGAAATGTAGGAAGATGGAGGAAACTACATAATGAGGAGCTTCATAACTTGTACACTTCTGCGAACATAATTAGAATGTTCAAGGAAGAAAAGCTGGGCAGGATATGTAGCACGAATGAGAAGGGGAATGCATATGTGGTTTTGGTAGGAAAGCCAGAAGAGAATAGACCAGCAGCAAGATATAGACGTCGGTGGGAGGATAATATTAAAACGGATCTTAGAGAAAAATAATGTGGTGGAATGGACTGGATTCATCTGGCTCAGGATAAGGTCTAGTGGAGGGTTCTTGTGAGCACGGTAATGAACTTTCGGGTTCCATGAAGTGTTTGTAAATTCTTGAGTAGCTGCACAATTGGCGGCTTCTCAAGGAGGGCTCGGCTCCATGAGGTTAGTTACTCAGTATTGAGACTGTGTGTCGTTGATGACTGGATGATTACTGAATGTTGAGCAGTTGGTGGAATGAGAATTGATAGGGGAAACCGAATTACTCGGAGAGAATACACCCCAGTGCCACTTTGTCCATCACAATTCCCACGTGACTTTGACCTGAGTTCGAACTCAGGCCGCCTTGGTATGAAGCAGGCGCCTAAGTGCCTGAGCTATGGTACTGCCGCAACGTCTGTAAATCATGCTTCTTGTAGAGCGTGTGTTTGTGAGCATTTGTAGTCGGTGGGTTCTGCAAGCAGACAGGCTCCCAGAAATGGTACGTGTCACGTGTTTAGTCACATGCTCACTGTTGGAGAGAAAATGAGTACGAAACGTCGATTTTTGTTTTCACATTTCTTAAGAAAAGAGGGACCGACTCTGTGGTCTAGTGGTCAGAGTTCCTAGCTACAGATCCAGAGGTCCGGGTTCGATTCCCGGCGCTACCAGATTTTCTGAGAAGTTGTAGGTCTGAAACGGGGTCCACTCAGCCTCGTGAGGATAACCGAGGAGATATTTCAAGAAATTAGCGGCTCCGGTGTAGAAAACCGAAATTAAAAGCCGCGGGGATCCGTTGCGCTGACTACGTGACACCCTCTATCCGCAAAAGTTGGCACTAACTTCGCCGACAAGCGGCGGTCGCTCGGTCGGTATAGTTCGCTTACGGACTAAAGCCACGCAATTGTTTTTATAAGAAAAGAGAAATGGTCTTGCAGGAATTTTTATCTTCTGGGATATAACGCCGTTTAGTCCAGCGGAAGTCAACGGACGTTTCGGAAAAACATACTGTCTCCAACTTTAGGGTCGAAGAGTAAGCCAAATAAGTAACAAGCAGAGTGAGATCTGAGGTTTTCACATCGGTCACTACAAAAAGTACTCTCTTCTTGCACAATATCGGTGGATTACACGGCGTCACATCCATGAAGATGGTACTCTTCACTAAAGAGTAAAATTTAAGGAAGATTCAGTGACTTCATAGCACGAATTCATCTGTGAAAATGAAGATAGGTACTCAGCTGGTCTAAAACTTCCTGTATCTACGCAATCCGACTGTTCATTGTCGTGTTCACAACAGCCCAGCCATTGGGACTTACCTGAACCAGTTGAATCCAATTCAGACCTTGATACTAAATATATCTTAAATCCTGTATAATATTATCCTTCAGTCTCTGCCTAGATCTCCGATAATAGAGATAGCTCATAATAGAGACTTTAGGGGCTGGACGACCAATGAATTGGGGTTCGATTCCAGACACGGGCAAGAGATTTTCCTCTAATCCACAGCGTATAAACCGACATTACAGCCCACCCAAACTCCTATACGATGGCTACCTGTGGCTGTTCCCTGGTGACAAAGCGGCAGAGGCGTGAAGCTGACCACTCACCTCCTCTTGATGGTGAAGTTGTCCCTGTGCTTAATGAAGCACTACGCCATGAAGGCGTGTAGGGGGAGTGGATGTATAGATCCACATTTCCTTGACCTCGGAACTGGCTGGAGGTGAGTGGTCAGCTTCACGCCCCGGTCTCTTTACCCCAGGGAAAGTGTCCCCGGTACACATTGGGTAGGAGGCTGGGTGGACCCCACGTCTGGACGACGTGGAGAAAAAATTCTTGACGCTACCGGGACTCGAACTCCGACCTCTCGTTCGTCCATCCAGTCGCTGTACCAACTACACTGTCCTTCCATCTAATGACGAGGTAAAAATATACGCCTATATATGTCTTCAAGGCGCGGTGCTTAATTATGCATAGCGAAAACTATGCCTAGATTTCCGAAACACTTTCTTGAGTGTCTGCACCAAGATTTAAGAGAGCATTAAATAATGTCGGTGCTTTAAATTTATGCTGAAACCGTAATGCAGACGTTGTTCAGTTTTAATTGCATACAAAGTTCCATTTACCTTATACCCCCCTCCTCCCCCCCCAGGCCATCATGTTTCTTGCTGCTCTTTGGTGGAGGGCATATTTCAGCCGATAAAACTCTCACGTCCGAATCACCCTCTCTAAATAGGATTTCACCCTGTCACGCCCTTAAATATCCCACACTATCAAGTTTATTAGCTTCTATTCTTCATCTCCTGAGAAAACGAATAAATTTTCCCAACCGGGATAGTTAAGGGTGCCGTAATTACAGCAACACGGAGACATAGGGTTGGCAGGGGTGGGGGCAAGCTGTGCGTGTGTCTCTCCACCCTGGATTCTTGGGAATAAAACGGGTTTATGGTGATAAAAGTATAAGAATAAGGTAAAGCTATCCCTGTAACAGACCGCGGAGGCCCATAGGTTTGTGAGACGTCGAGGCTGCCACATTATCTAGACAATCGGTTCACAGATGGCGGTGAGGTCAGCCTTACGCACCGGCCGCCCTTTACCCCCAGGAAGACTCCTGGTACTCTTTTCTGTTAGAGGCTGAGTCGACCCCAGGGCCATAGTGCGGCTGGAAGGATTAGGTAAATTAAAAATAATCCACCTCATCGGGACTCGAACCCGCGACCTTCCGTCTCGAAGTATAGTGCCTCAACCAACTATACTACTCTGTGTGTTAAGTTCTGAAATTATATTTCACTTTTGAGAATATTCAGTATATAGAACGTGGAATATGCATTGTCAAGTAACCCACATGTAGTGACTAATAACAGGAAACGTGTTGTGAAATCCAACTGTGGTGCCGCAGCAAGTCACTTAGCAAGGGCACTTCTCTATTGAATGATCTCTGATAAATTTCTCTGGTTAACACAAAATTCTTTCGTTATAAGTTCAATAGACGGAAACTGCTGGGTACTGACTGGGTTGGCTTAGCAGTAACGCTGTAGATTTAATTTTCAGGACGTGCTAGTTTCGAATCCCGGCTGTCCCTTCCTGACAGAACCTTAATTTTCGCACCCTATTTTGTGTTGGTGGAAACTCAACAACTTGGTTACCTACTTGATACTTTTCCACCTGATGACCAGCACGATCGAAACACGTAGTGATTCAAATAAATGTCAAATAAAATATATACACGAGTATTGCACTAACGGCTAGGCCCTGGGGTTTACTCAGCCTCTAACAGAAATGAGTACCAGGAATTAATTAAATAATTTTCCTGGGGAGTGAAGCGCGGCCGGCGCGTAAGGCTGATAACTTTACCGACATCTTTGAGCCGATTGTCAAGGTAATGTGGGACCCTCGACGTCTCACAACCCTATGGGCCTTCACGGCCTCATACAGGGATAGGTTTACTTTTACTTTACTTAGAGTTGTCCTGAGGTCTTGCTTTGTTTTCCGCGTCCCTCCAGAGAAATATTTGCTTTCCAATTGCTATTCCAACTTGAAACTGGCGCGTGAGTGTCCGAAACGGCACTTACAGAAAAAAAAGTGGGAAAAGGAACTCCATTTTCAGCAAAAATATATTTTCCAAATATGTTTTTTTTTTTATATTTTGTACTCGTCATTGGTCTTGGTGTTCATCAACTTCTCATATAAGTTTATATTTGTAAAGTTTGTCCCACCCCATACATATTTTAAAATTATTTTTCTTCGTATGTCGTTAAGAAAAATACCTCAGAGTAAAGCAGTCATCAATATTCTGTCATATAAATGTCTCTTTATATGCCGAGACGTTCTTGAAAGCAATGATAATGCAGTATGTGTGCTTCTTGTAAATTAGAGAGTTACATTCGACATGTAAGTGAGAAAATATTAAATTCGACACATAATTAATAGTACATCTGAGAGAAGACAACTTATTGTGTTTAGTAGATTGGGAGTTTTTTTTTTATTTATTTTAAAGAATTGGCACCGGCAGTCGTTGGGGTGACGCCAGGCATATGCCCCACTAACAGGATTTTTGGGAGAATCAAAATTTAAAAAAAAAAATAGGGAAATATACCAGATATTAACGTAAACATTTGAATCGTTTTAAAATTTATTCTTCTGTCCTAAATCCTATAGAGCGATCAATTAAATTAGTCTTATGCAGCTTAAACGTAAGTCTCTAAGCAATATTTTCTGCCTTTCCTGAGCCAGTATATGTGAAAAAAAGCTAAATATATCCCAGTAACAGGCCGTGGAGGCCAATAGGGTTGTGAGGCGTCGAGGTTCCCACATATTCTCTAGACCAGCATGTCCAACGCGTCGATCGCGGAACGATTTTTGGTCGATTTCACAGGCGTATAAGGAAATTATACGTGAAAAGCATGTAAATTCACCTGTAATATAATATGATTATATTCAGATTTTGAAGGGAAAATACGTGTTAAAGTAGTCTGTACTTTCAATGTACGTTGCTTTTACAACAAACATCATGTATCGTGTTATTTTTACCAATATTTTTGCTTAAAGCGAGGTACAACGATATGAGGGGGTGATAGATCACTAGCAGTTTGACACTAAAAAGTCGATCACAACCTGTTTGAAGTTGGACATGCCTGCTCTAGACAATCGGCTCACAGATGGCGGTGAGGTTGTCAGCCTAACGTGCCGGACGTCGTTTCCCCCCAGGTGTATGTAAACTTGATACAGTTTAATATTTTAGCAACATTCCTAATCTGCCTTCTGATTGACACTACGAAATACTGAATTTGGCTTTCTGTTGTTCAACATGCCCTCGCCTGAATACTAGAGTGTTCTAAGTCCATTTTGGGCGAAAATGGCATACTCCACGCTCCTGAGACTTCATTTTATGTTGCACCTTTTCTGCATGCTTCCATGGGTATTACCTCGCTTGCAAGAAAGATATTTCAGGTTTTCTATGTTTTAAGTCACATTTAAACTGCAGTTTGTGCCCTAATTCCAGTCACAAGCTTCCGGGAAAATTGTGATGATGTGTTAAACTAAATTAATGACTCCTTACCTGTTATATGTCTGTGTGAGGGTCCGTTGTTGGCGAAACCTTAAGCACAGGAACACCAACATCCTGCTATGACCACCGCCGTAACACTGAACTGGTCGCATGTAACAGAACACGATGACCAACATGGCGGAACAATGACTCTCAAGGTTGCAATCAGAGTGCGCTGACGTCGCTACATTGTGCCCTCAAGGAAGAAAATAATTGTTTTGTGGAAATATGACGTAAATTTGAAATGTTTTGTATTATTTACCGAAAAGAAATAGTTCTGTCCGAGACGCATGAACATGCGAAAGTGAAAATATTATTTACTCGTATCCCTTTCAGCTGCATGGCGTGTGATCGAAGTTTGTAATGCAAATGTACGATGACTAATCAGTTCACAAAAGCCTCATAGGAAGCAGTCCTGAGACAGTTTAATCTAGTCCACAACTTTCCAACCTATTTTATAAATATTAACTTTAATATCATCCTTCGGGTTCCATAAAATGCTGGGAAATTCTTGAGTAGCTGCAGATTTGGCTTCTCCTCAAGAAGGGCTCAGCTCCGTAAGTAATAAATATCATCCTCTCAGGAATGCTTAGATTTCTGGAATTAATTTCCTTTTCTTTTTAGGTTTTTCGATCAAAGTTTTGCATTCGCTGTAATTTTAATGTTTAAAATGAGTGTTACATGTTCCATTCCCAGCAACGTTTTTGTTATTATTATTACTTATTCACTCGACCCAACACTGGAAACCTAGGGAAAGGTACAGTCCTATGTCTGGTGATCGAAATTGAGAACATGTAACAGAACACACGTGCTGCTCTTACAGTGGCGTTAGAAACTGCAAGGCCGCATTCTCCTTCGTGCCCCACGACACGTAACTCTTGGGAGAATTGATAGATTGATATAGAACAAGGGTGAAACGATATTTCGCAGGGGAACCCAGAGGCAGGAGGAGAAAAACCTGTCCCAATGCCGCTTAGTCCAGCACGAATCTTACATGAATTCATCTGCGACTGAATCCAAGGCTCTGCTCTGAGATAATTATTCACCTAGTTACCCTCGAGATAAACGTAGCAATGCGTGTAAAAAGAAGTGAAATGTTTAAGTTGTCCCTGTGCTTAACTAATTAAACACTACACCACGAAGGTGTATGAGGGAATGGATGTATAGATCCATATTTTCTTGATCTTGACAGTAGTTGGAGGTGAATGGTCGGCTTTACGCCCCTGCCGGCATATCCCAGAGGATAGAAAAACTGGTACACGTTGGATAGGAGACTGGGTGAGCCCCAGATCAGGTCTGAACTACGTTAAGAAGAGAAAATTCTTGACCCTATCGGGATCCGAACCCCGACTAGCCAGTAGCTAGTCGCTGTACAGCATTGCATGCAGGGTTTCATTTAGTGCAGCCATCAGATCTGTTTGATCTGAATTAAAATCAGAATTTCTAAAAAAATTCTTAAGTTTCCGCTAACAAATTGTATGAAAACAGGTACAGAAGTTGGCGAATTCTTCACGCGTATATAGAAACGGGCGGTCTCAGCTATATTTATACAGAAGGCATTCCACTGGGTTGCGAACGTGCCCAAGATGAATGTTTAATTGACTATTGTCACGTGTATGAGTGACCATAGACGGGGTTTGAATTGGGGACTCGATTTATTGGCCACTTATACACAGAACTCGTGATTATATTTTACAGATCACTGTCACACAGACTAGTGTCCTGAGTCTATTACAGTCTTCATTATCCTTCGCCTGGTAACGGCTTCCAACTGATGATTTCCTCTTACTCTGTGTCCCTGAATTATCCCCGTACTTCTGCTACCAGCTTCTAACAGCAACAGCTCACAACGACTGAGCGTCAGTTCTCTGACTAATTCCCAGACTAGCGGCCATCTCACACCAACCTCCTAGTCTTCTCTTCATAGACTAATAACTGACTAAACTCAGGTCAAAGTCAAAGTCACATTGCGACTGACGGTCAGTCAGTCAGTAAGTCTTGATGTCGAGCTCCATGTGGGGCTCATGACCGGATATTTATTACTGTTTGACAAATTGCGGTCTTGATTTTGCGGGGCGTCCTCTCTGACGAGAGGACGGACCTGTCTTTTGTATATTCTGCTGACCCTTGCCAGCGCTGTCTTTCTCGGGTCCCAGTCCTTTGGGACTCGCGTCCATATTTTACTGTCTCAGATTTGAGATATCCCTTTTCGTTGCCTCTTAAGACTCGGCACGGACCACGTAGAAAACACAGTACTTCCATTATTGCACCAATTATTTACATGGGAACGTGCCTGTCTGCGAAGACGTTATCCTACAACGGCCGAGTATATTTGCTTGTTACAAATCTGTTGCCTAGCAGCTAATGTTTCGTTGTCTGTTTCGAGGTCGTTTCTCGGCAACGGCTCTACACGGTACAATATTAAGATTACTGAAATAGCGACAGTTGATCAAAGCAAGAGATGAAGGGTTCGATTAAACAATGAAATCCTACTGAACAAGATCTCAATGCTGTTACGACAGTTTGTGAAAGGTCGTCAGATTTATGGAAATATATCTGAATTCATAATTACGTGGCAGAAGGCAGGGATTGGTTACAAAGGACATCTGGCGTCGTAAGGTAGACTGGAGGTCAGCCTCTTCTCTTGCTTATTCATACGTATTACGTGAGTCACTTTTTCTCAGAATTATGGATGCAAGGTCATTGTAGTTTAAAAAATGTCTTGCCTACATCACGTAGGCTTGAACTCTGTAGATTATAAATTACAGGAGATACATTATTTTAAGTGCAACAAATAATTATTATTAGTATGCCTCGAATCCGGATAGCTCACTCGGCATGACGAGCTACGGGCTGGATGGTTGGGGTTCAATTCCCGGAAGGAACAAGAGATTTTTCTTTTCTCTGTAGCGTTCAGACCGGTTTTGGGGACCACCCAGCCATCCAATGAGAACACTGGATCTTTTTCTTAGGGTAAAGTGGCCGGGACGTGAAGCTGACCGCTGACCTCCATCTAGTACCTAGGTTAAGAATATGTGGCGCTATACATACATTCCCGCATACGTCCTTATGGGGTAGTACTCGGTTAATAACAGGGTGAGCTTTATGTGCTCAATTTTTGCATTGGGGAGGTTAAAAGGTGGTTTAATGGCCATTGATTCCGTTGCGTTTTGTAATATGTGAAATCACTTAGAGAGAGAAGAAGATATCGGTTCATAGTTTGTGAGGATGAAAGTAGATGGACCACGTTAGATCGCATTGGTGGGTTTTAAATTTTTTTTAATTCGATTAAAGGGGAGGGGGAGTGGAGTCCAACTGGGTCCATTCGGCACGGCGGCTACTGATTGGCCTATTATAGCCTGCCCCGGGTGACTATGATGATGGAGAATTTGGTGGAATGAAGATTGGCAGGGGAAACCGAAGTACTCGGAGAAAACCCGCCCCAGCGCCATTTTGTCCACCACAAATCCCACTTGACCAGACCCGGTATTGAACCCGGGCTGATTGGTGGGCTTTGCTATTAGGTATTATGAACATTCGGGCCATTTATGCATTGTTTATTTGCATAAAGATTTGTGTAATTATAAATAACAACCATACGGCAATATTAATATTCTTGCTAAAATAAATTACACGAAATTAAATGCGACTAACAACATCGAATTTCACATAAAAAATAGACAATATTAGTAACATTTTCATAACGACTATAATATTGTGAAGAAGGCCAAATTTTTAAAATATTAAATCAAATTATAGATAAATAAATACTGTGAATTTTTATGTCCCGTGCCCATTCTTTTGTTGTTCTCGCAGTTGTCGTGAAAACTAAACAGAATTTATAATATGAGTATTTATTCACAAAATTATTGTGTTTTTGGACTTTTCCCATCCTCCGGTATTGTGGAGAATAGAAAACACGACGTTTCGGAAACTGGATGTTTCCGTCCTCAGGTGAAAGGGGGTGAAGACACCTGAGGACAGAAGTAGATCCAGTTACCGAAACGTCGTGTTTTCTATTCTCTATAATACCGGATAAGTCTGTGTGTTATAGACCATGTTCAGAACCCTTCAGTATCTACCAGTCTTCATGAACATACATCGTCACAGATCAACAATGGCCGACTAAATACAATGACAATTAAGAAGAAACCTAACCGAAACCTGCGGCACGTTTATATTATGTTAGAATCAGATTTGCACTGCTCTGTTACTACAATGAGACATATATTAAACAATTTATATACGAGTATATATATTTTTCTTAGTGTCTAACAACGGTGTACGGTCGATTCTTTAGTCTATATGTAAGAGTGTTTAACTTCTGTCAAATTTGATTATCAGCTAAACAGAGAATGAGAATTTTACGTTTGCTTATTGTAAGGGAATAATTTATTGTCGTCTTAAATATTTCATTTATATTTCCTTCTGTTAGAAAACCAAGATTAACGGCAGTGAGGATCAGTTGCGCTGACCACGTGACACCCTCTATCCACAAAAGTTGGCACTAACTTCGCCGACAAGCGGCGTTCGCTCGGTCGGTGTAGTTCGTTTGCGGACTACAGGCTATGAAGTTTGTTTTGTTTTTGTTTTTTGTAGTTCTGTATGGGTGGGAAACTTGGTCTCTAACAATAAGGGAGGAACACACTGTTAAGAACAGAATGCTGACGATAATATTTGGACCGAAGAGGGGTGAGGTGACAGGAGGATGGTGAAAGCTAAATAATGAAAAGCTTCATAACTTGTATTCTATGCCAAGTTAATTAAAATGGTCATGTCAAAGAGGATGAGGGGGGCAGGACATGTAGCATGCATTGACACGAAGAATGCGATAGGATTTTTGTTGGAAAATCAGAAGCAAAGAGGCCACTAAGAAGACTTAGATATGGGTTCGAGGATAATATTAAAATGGACCTTAGAGAAATAGGATGATGTGGTACAGACTGGATTAATTTGACAAGTTGCGGGTCTTGTGAACTAGATAATGAACATTCGGGTTCCATAAAATGTTGGGAAATATTTAAGTAGCTGGCGTCCGATGGCTTCTCAAGAAAGGCTCAGCTCCATGGAGTTGGTTATAATGCCTTCTGTGGAAAGTTCTGGTTAAGTGTATTCTGGTTACTTTTACTCTTGTTTATTAACCGCCCTTCACTGTGTTTTTGCTTACTTCAGTCTTGTGCTTTATTTGTTCCTGCTATTTTACGTAGATTTTGTTTTCCTTGGCACTACAGCCCCAGTGGGCCTAGGCCTACCTCCATGAACTTCTCCGTTCACTTCGGTTTTTCTAGATCTTACACATTCGGTAGGACTCCTTGGGCGGGTGATCAGCTCGTCGCAAGGCCTCTACCTGTACACAAACACGATAAACATCCATGCCCTGATTGGGATTCCAAACCACGATCCCGGTTTCCAAGCGAGTGAAGACAGTGCATGCCTTAGACCGCGCGGCTACTGTGACCGGCAGTGTATAAGAATAATATATAAGAATTCAGTCCGTACCTCACAGGAAACAGATCCGAACCCATGGTCCCGGCTTCCAAGCGAGCGAAGACAGTTCATGCCTTAGACCGCTCGGCTACTGTGACCGGCTATTTTACGTAGATTAAGCCAGCAATTATCTCCACCGTAGCAGTAATACCAGGTTCGGGTATGTACTTTTCTGTAATTCTAGTGGCTATTATTAGAATGAAACAAACACTAATCATAGCTTCCTCGTGACGCTCGACTCATCATGACCTCTGCATCAACAGTGACCCATAACAAAAGAATTATAACAACTGCGCATCTAGTCCCACGCTAATTCTGTCGCGGGATTGTGATCTTATTGTATCCTGCATCCACTGTCAGAGGAGAACAGCTCAAATGCGTGAAATTTCATGAAACTGAATGATTCACAACTCGCAGATTGTAGTGTAGGTGTGGCTGCACAGGATGTCACAAATTTGGACACCATTTTATGTGCGAAACCGGTTTAATGGAAAACAAACGAGCGTGGAAAAGCGTAGGTATTGCTTCAGCTTGTAGAACATATATATAGTTCTCGTAATTGTCCTCTATGGTCTAGTGGTCAGAGTTCCAGGCTACAGATCCAGAGATCCGGGTTCAATTCCCGGCGCTACAAATTTTTTTTCTGAGAAGTAGTGAGTCTGGAACGGGGTCCACTCAGCCACGTGAGGATAATTGAGGAGCCATTTCAAGGAAATAGCGGCTCCGGTCTAGAAAACCGAGATTAACGGCCGTGGGGATCCGTTGCGCTGACCACGTGACACCCTCTATCCGCAAAATTTGGCACTAACCTCGCCGACAAGCGGCGGTCACCCGGTCGGTATAGTTCGCTTGTGGACTACAGGCCATGGAATGGATTTGGATACCTTGTGCAAAAATTACATTAACGAAGGAAATATCAATTTCAGAGCCTGGACACGTAATTGTGTGGGTCAGAAAAACGTTGAGAAAGAAAAGGAAAGAGGAAACGAAGGATAAGAAAAGGAGTGATGGAGAATAGAGAGAAAATGGATTAGGAAGAGAAAATGAGGAATAAAAGATACGGAGAGAGAGGGGCGATTGAATAAAGAGAAAAAAGGGAAGGAAAGAACAGAAGAAGGAAGATACGAGGAGGAAGAGATGTTAAAGAATGAGAAAATGAAGTCAAAGAAGTGCAACAAGAAAAAGAGGAGGCTGGAGAAGGGGGCGTAATGAAGAGGAAGACAAGTTTTCCCCCCTCAATGCTTTTTCTGAAAAGATGGCGAGCCGATGAGGACATACCTTTGACGCAGTTATGTATACATATTTTTTCATGGTTATACGTCACACGTGCCGACGTAACCTGCCGTCAGCACGCAATTCTTACGTTTGTTAGCCACATGACTTCTGTACTTAAGTACACCGTGGAACATTTACAGTTAGAGACCAGGCGATAATAACCATGTGACCTCGTGACGCAACTGTATATTGATTGAAGCATTTTTTGAAGAGATAAAAGTTGAACCGAATGTATTATTACCTAAAACAAGAAATTTTGGTCGGGTAAATTGCTGCTGGTCCTCGTCAGCGCAATCATTCTTGGTTCCGAATCCCGTGGGACTCATCACCGTGTTGTAGCGTGTAGAACCGTCTCTAGGCAACGGTTTGGTAAAGGTTCCCGCTGCAACGGATACGCATGCAACAATAGATATATATTGGAAACGGTGGTTTCTACTCGGTCAGTGCAAATGGTTTGTAAGTTAGAAGGGAGCCGCTATTCAGAGAGGACTTGAACACGGAAGCAAAGGAATAGGCATTGTTGGAGCCGCTGCTTCCAGATGTGGATGGCTACTGAGTTGGATTGGTGGTTCAGACTGTTGGTGGCACGCTGTTGTGTTCAGTTTACGGGGATTTACTTGGATTCCATTTCTTCTAGTGACCGATGTCTGGTTAGAATGGCCAGGTCAAGGAGGATGAGGTGGACAGGGCATGTAGCACGAATGGGGAGAGAAAAAGAATGTATATAGGATATTGGTGGGAAAGCCAGAAGGAAAGATACCACTGGGAAGGTGGGTGAACAATATTAAAATGGATCTTAGCGAGGTAGGATGGGATGGTATGGATTGGATTGATCTGGTTCAGGATAGGGACCAGTGGAGGGCTCTTGTGAACACGGTAATGAACCTTCGGGTTCCATAAAATGTTGGGAAATTCTTGAGTAGCTGCAGATTTGGCTTCTCCTCAAGGAGGGCTCAGCTCCATAAGTAAGTTAGTAAGTCCGATGTCTGGTTTGGTGAAGTTGTGGTTTGTTGCCTGTTGACAGCGCTGCAGTTGTAGCGCTTTTGTTTGTACTGGCTGTTCTCAGGATAGAGCGCGGCGTATGTATAGAGGGTGCAATCGAAAATTGCGCACCAACTTTGGGCACGAGATCCACATAACGATACAAGAAATGTCCATATAAACATTTGTCCGGAAATATTTAATTTGGGAGCCATAACTGAAGGGATACCAGCAGAAATTCGAATCTGGCACATGCAAGATGGTGTTCTGACACATTTGAGCCGCGCTGTGCGAGATGTCTCAACAACTCCTATAATGACTGACGGGTAGGTAGAGGAGGACCCACTGTGTGGCCTCCACTGCAGCCAGATTTGAATCCTCTGGAATTTTACCTGAAGGAAACCTGAAAGCCCTTGTGTATGCATCTCCTGTTGATAGGAAGGGGCACATCGCTTGATGGGTGACAGACTATTCGCAGCTCCCCCGGCATCTTTGAAAGCATGTTTCTGTCCAGGATGAGACTTGTCGAGGTGTGCGTTGAATCTCATGGAGAACATTTTCAGCACTTATAAATGTACTCTTTCAGCTATAAATCACAAATTAAATGTATATCCGGACATTTGTTTATGTGGACATTATTTCTTGGTTTGGTATGTGAAACTCGTGTCGAAAATTTTCCTCACATTTCAGTTATTTTCTGTATGTGTTATCAGTCTTACATGTTGTACATGTTGGTTAGGAGTTTTGGACGTAATTGCCTGAGAGCATGTCACGAAGCATCTGTTTACGATGGGTGTCTTCTGGGACTTGAGGTCTTGTAGTCTGGTAGTTGATTACGAGCAAGAGCACATTTCCACCCTCCCTAAAATAATGAGGCGATCTCCCAAACTATGACGCCAATTCCAAGTCACATGACTCATGACAAGATATTTATTACTGTTTTGTGGGGCGGCCCTCTCTGAGGAGAGGACGGGTCTGTCTTTTGTATATGCTGCTAGCCCTCGCCAGAGCAGTCTTTCTCGGGTCCGAGTCCCTTGGGGCTCGCGACCATATTTTACTGTCTCAGATTTGAGACTTCCATTTTCGTCGCCTCCTACAACTCTCAGGGTCACGGTGGAGGTATTCGACCCCGCCACCACACCGGGTGCTATGATGCGGAATAGTCTGGTATATATTTATAGACGTTTCGGAGAAGCATTTATGTTCGTGTTGAATGGAGATGGAGGCGTTCTTGGAAGTGACTACGTATAGTCTGGTAGATGGTTTACAACCTTTCGGACGAACGTATTGCCTCTTAGTACTTTCACCTCGAAAGATAACAACAATCTACAAGACCTCACGTCTTCACATTCCACAAGGCCGCAGTGTGTAACATTCATCACCTTGAGGACATGAAATTATGCATATCGACGTAAGAATTTTATGCAATTTTAACACGAAATGGATCATATGAAATATTACGTATACCGATTTTTTTCATGTTTCTTATAAACATATTTAATTAGCCTAGCTGATACAGTTCAGTCGGTGTAGCGAATATTTACGGTCTGGAAAGCCGGAATTCGATTCCTGACACGTACAGAACATTTTTCACTTCTCCACAGAGCCCAGACCGGCTCTGGGCCCAACCCAGCCCCTGTAGAAAATGTGCAGATGTTTTTCCCCAGGGGAAAAGCGGCCGGGGAGTGAATCTGACCACTCACTATCATCTAGTGCCGAGGTCAAGAATGGTGGAGCTATAGTTCTGCTCCCACCTACGTCTTCATGGCGTGGTGCTTAATTAATTAATTAGGCACAGGGTCAAATTTACCTTTACCGAACTTATACAGAGAAAGTCCTGCAAATGTCATATTTTGAGCTTCTGTCCCCTTGAATTCGTAAAAAAAAGGGCAGTAGTCCCACCATAGCAAACAGAAACATTCTTTTCCATAAAGAATATTCCTACAGTCGCTGTAAAGTTTTTAAAGATAATCTTTTCATAATAAATGTTATTACAATACAAGCAACACAGTTATATTGCAGTAGCCGCAAGATGTACCACAGCAAAGAGAAAAATACAAACTCACTGCTATGTAGAAATTTATGTGTAACCTCACGACCGACGTAGCCGACTGTCAGTTCCCTTGTTGGTTATTTAACGACGCTGTCCCATGTCGGATCATAGAATGGCTGATCAACTTGAAGGATTTGGAGGAGAAGCTGTTGTGGCATTTATCTGGAGGAACTGAGGAAAACCACAGAAAACTTCGGTCAGGATAGCCGGTTTCTCGACCGAGATTAGAACCAAACACCTCTCGATTATAAGCTAGAGGTTTACTCTGGAGTCTAGGATCAAGATCAACGTGGTCAAACCGTAAAGCACCACTGGGTATAGAACATTGCATTAACTACATCAGATATTAAATAGATAAAGCTATCCCTGTAACAGACCGTGAACGCCCTAGGGCTTGAGACGTCAAGGCTCCCATATTTTCTAGACAATCGGCCCACAGATGGCGGTGAGGTTGTCAGCCTTACGTACCCGCCGCCCTTTACTCCCCAGGAAGATTCCTGGTACTCATTTTTGTTACAGGCTGACTCGACCCCAGGGCTGTAATGCAGCTGGAAGGATTAGGTCAATCAAAAAAAAAAATCCACCTCATCGGGACTCGAACCCACGACCTTCCGCCTTGTATCATAGAGCGTCAACCAACTTCGCTACAGCGTGCCAAGTTTTTAAATTCAACTTCTCTCTTACTGAACTCAGTAAATGTTTAAATTTCAGACACTCGTATTGCTATATGGAGGCCTTGTGTAAAGATATAACTTACTTTCTCTTAACCAAGTTGCTGTAAGGTAACTTACTTGTACGAGTGCGGACTATCACGTATACATAACCTTGGGAATGTCCGAAACTAGGCTTATCAAGTTTAAGGCACTGTAGCAGGGCAGCGTCATGTAAGCGTGGGTTCACTTGCAGAAGGACCCGGAGTTAATATTTCTCTTCTAACAAGTACTGGTTAAAATTGCTAAAATTAAACGTAATTTACATTCCGGTCATGAATGCAGAGGTTCGTCTTATCTTTGCAACTACAAAACCCCCTTTCCCGTGCCGCGGTAGGTGTCCTCTTAGGGGAAGGGGAGTCACAACACTTACACGTAGTCAAAGAAGTAATATAACAAACAAACTAATTAACTAACTCCATGGAGCTGAGTCCTACTTGAAAATCCGTTACGTTCGCAGCTACTCAGTGATTACCCAACATTTTATGGAACTCGAAGGTTCATTTCCGTGTTCACAAAAGCCCTCCACTGCTACGTATCCTGAGCCAGATGAATCCAGTCAATACCGTCACATCCTATTTCTCTGAGATCCATCTTAATGTTGTTACATGTACGCCCATTGCTAGACAACGGGTTGGTAAAGAAGTTCCCGCGAAGCCCGTCGCAACGCCGCCACATACACACGGAACAACAAACAACGAAAAATCTCGCACAGACATCTATGTCTTTGAGTGGAATTCGAACCCACGATCCCAGCGTTCGAGGGAGCGAAAGCAGTTCATGCCTTAGAGACTCCGTGGTCACTGTGATGGGTTCATCAGAATATTACTAGGTACTATTTAAAGGTCCACACAGCCTCGTGAGGATGATTGTGGAGGTACTTGAATGGAAAAGTACGGCTCCGGTCTAGAAAACCGAAATTAACGGCCGTGGGGATTCGTTGCGCTGACCACGTGGCATTCTCTATCCGCTAAAGTTGGCACTAACTTCGCCGATAAGCGGCGGTCGCTCGGTCGGTGTAGTTCGCTTGCGGACTAAAGCCACGTAGTTTCGTTTATTTTTACTATTTAAAATATACATCCGACTTTCATGGGCGGTGAGAAATTCATATATAACTTACACGCGACTTTTCTTTCCGTAAGGTTGCCTACACGAAGTATGACGTAACCTGATTCTTACCGTGGAAGGAGTTTATGGGTTAGAAATGTTTGTATTTAAGGGGGAAAGTACACAGGTAAAGGTAAAGTTGCTTCTCTCGCTGACCAGTCACCGCTGTTAAGTGTCGAGGTTAAGAATACATGGAGCCATAACTGAACTCCTCCATAATTTTTCATTGTGTGATGGGTTAATTAATTAAACACATAAAATAACATTACCTTTTATGGGGTATACGTTTTCATTCTTGTTTGTGTATAAGACTTAGGGTGTTTGAGAACAGGGTGCTGAGGAGAATATTTGGACTGAAGAGGGATGAAGTGACAGGGGGTTGGAGAAAACTGCACAATGAGGAGCTTCATAACTTGTTCTCTTCTCCAAGTATAATTAGAATGATCACGTCAAGGAGGATAAGACGGGCAGGGTATGTAGCACGAATGGGGAGAAGAGGAATGCATATGGAATTTTTTGGGGAAACCCAGAAGGAAAGAAGCCACTAGGAAAACCTAGACATAAGTTGGAGTGTAATATTAAGTAGGATCTTAGGTAGGATTAAATGGTATGGATTGGAGTTATCTGGCTCAGGATAGAGACCAGTGGAGGGCTCTCACGAACTCTGTAATATACGGTACCTTCAGCTTCCTTAAAATTTTGTGAAATTCATGAGTAGCTGAGCGACTGGCGGCTGTTTAAAGATGAGTTAGTTAGTTAGTTGGTTTGTATATATTTATAATGATTAGGCAATCATCAATTTGTCAATGTTTCTATTCCAAGCAAGAAGAAAGGTTAACTTAATGGACGAATTTCATATGATTCTACCCTCTCGCTGCCTTCGCTATGTTGCATGGCAGATTAAACGCGTGGGGTCCATACACCACTGACCTTCTGTCGCATCGCCTCTCTCCATACTAGACAAACAGACATTAATAATTTTCAGTCATTTGTTACCCCAGAGATAATTGTTCTATCGTTGCTAGGCAACACACTTCGCGTCGATCATTCCCTTCAGTTCTAAAAGGGCTTAAATACACAATTTATTCTGTGGGATAAACAACTTCAGTACGTTATACGGGATAGCATAGTCGGTATAGCGAAGGAGTACGGGCTTGACCTCCGAGGGTTCGAGACTCCGTAGTTTCAAGAATTTTCTCCGTCGTCCAAACCGGCTCTGTGGTCCACCCAATCTCTCATCCAATGGGTACCGGGGGTTCTTTCTCCGGGGGTAAAGCGGCCGGGGCGTCAAGCTGCCCACTCACCTCCAGCTAGTGAAAATGTCAAGAAAATATGAGTCTATACATCCACTCCCCCATACGCCTTCATGGCTTGTAGTGCTTAATTTGTTAAGCACGGGGACAACTTTACCTTTTTCTTATCAATTATTAGCATATTTCATCTCGATCTCCACGGATTTATACAAAATTTATAATTAAATTGAAATGGATTTGTATTGGACAAATTAACATTTTGGCAGATTTTCTGTGAGCACTTTTATTTTCCCCTGCCAATTATAATTCCACCAATGTTCTATATTTATCTACCTTCAGGGGATGTTTCAGTAGGTCGATTCCAAGCCTCAGTACGAAGGAATTCAGTCTCATTTTGGCCCTAAGACAAAGCAATAATCTTTTGAAACCCTAAAATTTTACTATGCTAATCATAAATGACGTTAATACGTCTTAAGAGTGTATTGACTTTTCGGACAAAGAAAATGCGAATGACAGACTCTGAAAGATTTGAAAACAACTTCAGATCCCAAAGAATGGGTTCGATGTAATGGTTCCTCGTATTAGAGCTCAGTCGTGTCCGCCTCAAAACAGCATTGGCCGACAGCCACGCGGTGACCGGGGGCGTTACCACTTGTATACTTTACTTGAGAAAGCGTTTATGTGGATAATTTCACTGCGCCGTCAGTAGGTGGATCATATGGCGTCGAAAGATACGATGATTTGACAAATTGTAAGGGATCCGGAAGGAATCGGTGGAGGCCCTATCGAGGTGCAATCTCGGAAGTTTTCTGGAGGGACTGCGTAAAACAACAAAAGTCGTCAATAAGAATAGTCACTGACCCGCTTGAGATTCGAACCAAGCACTTCCGGAATACGAGTCTGAATCCCTACCCACACAATGCGTGCGCTGTCCTGTTACCACGGTGACTCTGACTTTATTTTGTACTCCCCGACGTTTCGAATTGAGATGATCATAACAACAGTGCTACATTCTTCCGCCCAAGTTCGGGGTTGCTAACGTGGCACACAGGAGGGAGCAGGGATCATTAAATTGTGACTAAGCTGTAGATATACAAATTGTGACGCGTGTACCCATTGCTAGGCAACGGGTCGGTAAACACAGTCCCGTAACAGCGATCAACAACAGTTAACATGAATTCTTTACAATAGAAGGCAGTGTTTTCCGTGGGGTCCGTGCAAAGTGTTTACAAAAAATGTTCGGCAGGACAGTAGGAGTACTCTCATTTGGAAGCGGGGTCCAAAACCACCATAGCCCTATGAGTCGTAGGAGACGATAGAAATGGAACCCAGTTGCCTGGGGGTATAACTGGGCCACCCTGTTCCTGGGGGATATAAATACGGGGACCTAGTCCTCCAGGTTGGGGGCGTCTCGAATCTGAGACAGTAAAATATGGTCAAGAGTCCCTCGGGACCTAGACCTCAGAATGACTGCGCTGGCGAGAACCAGCAGCTGTTGTAAACGACAGACTCGCCCTCTCATCAAAGAGGATGTCACATAAGGACTATAACCGCAAGTGTTCAGTTGGAGGAAAAAATACTGGTCGTGAACCTCAAGGGGTTTGTCGCCAAGACGAACTGTGACAAGAAGATTTCATATGTGAGTTGAAGTGTCAGTGAGCCTATAATAAATCCGTTGCCAGGATACGGCTAGCGAACACTGAGAATCGTAGCGTCTGTGGAACGGTGAACTGGAAAGTGTGTGTAGACTAGCGATAACGCTGTAATTGTCTGTAGTCTAGAACTGTGTGAATGTACAATGCGTCCAATCATCCAATCCATAAGCCAGTCTTATAAATCACACACCCATACACGTAAAAAAGTAAAGTAAAGCTATCCCTGTAACAGGCCGTGGAGTCCCATAGGTTTCTAAGATGCTGAGGCTCCCACATTTTCCAGACAATCGGCTCATATATGGCGGTGAAGTCAGCCTTACGCTACGGACGCCCTTTACCCCCAGGAATATTCCTGGTACTCATTTCTATTAGAGGCTGAGTCGACCCCATGGACATAGTGCGGCTGAAAGGATTAGGTAAATTGAAAAAAATCTAATGACCTCATTGGGATTCGAGCCCGCGACCTTCCGGCTTGTAGCATAGTGTCTCAACCAACTACGCTACCACGTGCCCCCAATTCCTACCCATTCACGCGACAATATTTTTTATTCATCAGATAATAGTGGCGACTCCACAAGACACAACGTCTAGTCTGACGGTACGTGAAACTCGACGAACGGAAGGTCTCTGAAGTTGTGACTCCCTAATTGAAAGCTTGCATTGAAACGGAGTACTAAATTGAAACGTCCGGTGTGATAAGTATGTTGCTGGGGCTGTGTTGGAGCACAAGAAGCTGCACATGAGAAATTGGAGGCCGGTGAAGATGTGACATCGGCAGTCAGCCAACAGCCTCACTCGTTTGTATTCAGACCGTGACTGATGGAACAATTGGAGGGGGCGTGTCCTGTGAAACAGACAAGGCTCTACCATCTTCTGAAGCTGAAAGTGCAACAGGCATCGCTCTCCTAACTGGGCTTAGCCGTGGATTTCATTTTAATTCCAAGCAGATGCACAGTCAGAACAATAAAATAAGTTACGCCTGATTTCCAATCAAATCTAAGCACTTCATGCAATTAATAAGTCGTTGTCAGATAAATTAAGGACAAGAATTACGGAGGTTTCGGACTTTATCCTTTCTAAAAGCTACAGAACATAATGTTCTGGATACTGAAATTGTTTTCGCCCTCAGTTGAGAGGGTGGGAGACACCAACTGTGTTGGATCCCTTAGAAAGATCTAACATCAATCACAGGGTCAGGGCCTCACGTGAAAGGGAGACACCTACTCTGTTGGGTCCCTTACAAAGAGCTAACCTCTGTTCGAATCTCGGGCAGGTCAGAGGCTAGTCTAATTTTCGCTCATTCAGACAAATTCCGGGATTATACCTCGAATAGGCCACGACCGCTTCCTCCAAAATCTCTCCAATTCATGATTCATCTGTCACCCACCTCGTAGCTTCCCACACTATGGAGTCTCAATATTGAAATGGTCATGACATAACCAAAAAAAAGGGAGAACGAAACAGGATATAACGACACTGGGGAAGGTGTACTCCATAAAATAAAGATAAAGTTGTTCCTGTATTTAGTTAATTAAGCACCATGCCATGAAAACATACGGGATAGTTAAACTCCACGTATTCTTAACCCGGCACTCGCTGGAGGAAAGTGGTGAGCTTCACGCCCCTGCCATTTTACCACCGGAGAGAGAACCCATTTTATTCGTTGCATAGGAGTCTGGGTGGACCAAAAATTCGGTCTGTACGTCAAGGAGAAAAGCTGAACTCGTGCCCCTGACAGGAATCGAATTCCAATGCCTCGGTCCAGACCGTAGCTCGCCTTACAATTAAGACTGTTTAGTGATCACCCCAGAGTATTCAGGTTACAAGAATATAAAAAGCAACACTTAAAACTTTTGGTATTAATGTTTTATATATTTTCTTATTTTTTTAATTTTATTTTTTTTCCAAATTATTTAGGGTAGGGGAAATACCTGACCTACTACCGCCCCTCCATCGGATTCCATTCCATAATAACAATAGATATACGATAAAAGCGATTGTACATAAAATTCCTGTTCCTATCGATTATCCGCCCCTAACATATCCTCCATATTCGAACGATAAGCACACTCTGGTGGTAGAACCGAAGAACTACCCAAGCAATGGCGGGGTGTGTAAACTTGTCATACCGTAAGAAACTAAAATAGAATAAAATCAGATCTGAGGTTTTTCTTATTGGTGAATTATAGGATTATATTTTTCTCGGACGGGACAACATTACGGTAGGCACAAATGTTTCGGAGGAACATATTACCTTCATCTTCAAGGTAGAAGAAGTGATCTATAGACGAAGGAATTATGTTCCTTCTAAACGTTAGTGCCCATCTATCAGACTAGACACTACAGTCATAATAAAGGATTAAAACCAATGTCAATCAATATTTTGTACATGCACTGTTCAGCCTTGAAAGGCTGGCAATGAAAGAATATGACATGACATGCACAATTCGATATTTTTAATTATCAACTTGGTGTATTATTTTATTTTATAAAGAGGTTAGTTACAATATAACTTAACAATCTGCAACCAAAGTAATACAGTCTATATAATACTTATATGCTACATGTCTTTTATATATAATATTTTCAAAATAATTATCGTCACAAGTTTTTTTTTTTTTCTTCACAATAAATATTGCATATACAAAGATTGCTTGTTACACTCTGAGCTGGAGCACGAACAAATGGGAAAAATCACAGCGTAATACATGACTAATTATCATCAGCTGGCTTGTATTGCAGTGACAAGGGAGAGTCCGACTTTTCAGTTGTTGTTTATTTCAATTTCATACAGTGGTAAGAAGAAAAATTTTCCAAAGGAACATATGTGCGCATAAGTGAGAGTTGAGGCTCTTGTTCGGTGACAATGAGATGATATATCTTCTGGAAAATTATGCTACGTAGCTGGTAGAAATTTACCGGAATTCTTCGCTTTTGGAGAGGGGAAGATAGTATTGCAAAATGTAGACCCGTTACTAGGTAGTGACACCGAAACAAACAGGTTCCCATGGCAACGAGACCGCTCGCAACAACAGAGGAACTGTTGGAAATTGTATTTTCTACGCGGTACGTGCCGAGATGTAAGGAGAACTAATGCAATAAGGGTTCAGAAAAATATAAAAGGCTTAAACTTGGCGGAGGACAAGCTTACGACCGTTCAAGTGACTAAGCTGCCGTTGTAGCATAAGATACGTAATGTAGACACGATCTGCTTTGCAAAGCCTATACTGACAGAGGGTAATGCAAAAGGAAGTATTTTCAATAACTTGACGAAAGGCTAAGAGTATTCATAAGAGACATATCCATCTTCTCGTCAGAGAGAATGTTACAGAAGGGCTATGAGCACAAGAGTTCAGTTGAATTAAAACACTCGGGTCGTGAGTCTTAAGGGGCTTGGCACCAAGACAAAGTGATTGTTAGTAAACCGCCAGTCGTAAAATAACTCTAGTTGTGGGCTATTCGCCGGAAAGTAACGACATGAGCACAGAAGCTGAAAAATCTCCATTGTTAAGATCCGTTATCGGGAAACGACTAGTGAAAGCAGACTGAGAAGGCTTAGAGTATGCTGTAGTGATTTGTAAAGTGGAGATCAGCGATAGTATTATAATTACTTGTAGTTACGATCTGTAATCAAATAAATCCAATCTCCAATCCAAACCCCGTCTAGTCATTCATACACGTGACTATATTTTACGATGCCGCCCGTAACCAAACTATATAGCGTCGAATGGTGGAATATAAATAGAAATAATTGTAATGGAAGCGGTCGTGGCCTGATAAATGTACAGTCGTGGCATTTAACTGGAGGGACTATGAATTCTATTAGAGATCTCATAACATCCGATAATTTGGTCGAGATTCGAACTGAACACCTCCAGAATATAAGTTTAGAAGTTAATTTACGTGTCAACCGGCTCAGTGACATTTCGGAAGAAATTAGTGCCTCCATCTTCAGGGTTTAACAGTAAGCCAAGCATATAAAGAGTGATACTTATTTGACTCACTCTTCATTCCTGAATCTGGAGGCTGTATGTTCCAATGGAACGTCATCAAATTTCTCCAATTACATAGAAGAACTTCCCAGAAGATAGAACCCTTCATGTGCATAAAAGTTTATAATAATCAGTACGCACATGTTTATATAGTATGTAAATATTTTTACAGGTTTAATTTTTTTATGACATGTGACTTAAATAACCCAGATAAACACATTTATATGTCTGACGTGTGGCTGGCCGAATGTACGACAAAATTGGAATTCATATTAATTTAAGATATTTTAATATGATGATATATAAAATTAGGAACAAAAATGTCAGTTATTACATTATACAATAATTCATGAGTTATATGTGGTATTTACGAACTGGAACATAATTTACGAACAACCAGCTACAATTTAAGTTTCAGGGACCACACGGCTTATGTCGCTGATGTATAAATGTTTAAATAATCAATTGAAAGAAAGACTTGCAGATGGTACAGGAAGACGCAATATAATAGAAAATTATCACGAGGCACATGAAAAATTTTACACAAAATTTAGTATCATTTTCCATTTATTATATCACAGTAAATGGAACTAACACATTTATTGTTAACGTTTATAATATTTAGAAATTACTTATGTTTATTTAATAAAATGTAAATTTCACCTGTTTCGTTCTTTATATGTGTATGATGATCATATTTCTTACACTGTGGCTTCTTTATGGTTTTTAATTTAAGTAATTTTAATTAGTCAACCTTTGGAGAGAAAATTTTAATCAGGCACATGTATCTACCAAATTAATCAAAATTTACTTTATGGGGATGTGACTTAGGAGTCCGAACGTATTTAGTTTTCATAATATTATTTCGCAATATCACAAGTAACAGAGTAAATACAGGTAAATTGAAATACAGAAAGAAATTTCGTATAAGAACTGTACACGTAATTATATAGCAAAATATATTTCTGTAATATGTATCGGTTCCATTCACAACGCCAATGGTCTTTATACGTACCATGCTCCTTAAGATTTTGACTAGGCCGTGGTGGTTAACAGTGTTTATTGCTCCACGAAGAAAGACAGTATGAAAACTGTGAAATGAACTCAATATCTTGTTACATGATAAATTATTGACTTTACTGTAGAGTTTAATACGAAAAATATGAACCTATACAAGCCAAGTATAATTAATGACTTGGTAATTGTATGTGATGAAGATAAAATATATTATGAAATTAATGTTCTGTTTAAATATGCTGTTTGAAAAATTATAAAGATTTTATAGAGTAATATGAAAGTAATGTACTCTTGACTCTTACTTAAGAAGACAAGCCCTCCCTTACACTTTCTGAAAGTGCTGAACTCTTTGGTTAAGTATCATGAAATACAAGAATTATTGCTAATTTCAATCAATTAATAAAACACTAAAAATATACACTGTTAAAAATATTTCGACACATTGTATTTTTTAATTCATATACAAATTATTATTTCACATAATCACACCTTGAAGAGAATCAACAAAATATTGTGATTATATGTTCTAACTATTCATTTGCTTCTCATAAATGTAAAATGTTGACACAGTGACTTAATATCTAGGCCTAAACACACGGTTTGATATTTTACAAAAACTGTGGTAATATAATGTTCTGTCCAAGGAGTGTTTTATGTTCACTGCTTGAATAATCAAGATGTCAGTCTTCTTCATCACTTTTGAGTGGGCTAATGTAGAATAGTGTCAAGGTTCAAAATTATAATTAATAAATAGATAGTTAAACTGTAATATGTTAATGATTTCCCCCCCCCCCAATATAAAATGGTAACCCAATTATATTGCTTATAAAGTATGCACATAGAGTTGGAATTTTATTATGATAATTTTTCTGAAATCAGATAAATTTAAAATAATATTTAACATATTTTATACACTCCAAAACAAAAGTAAATATATTTTATGTTGAGTTATGCACTGTTGTAACCCATAGCCTTATTTATCATCACAGTGCAGTCAAATGCAACACAAATTATTGAAATTAGTTTAAATTCATCATTTTATCGACGTGGGTCGACATTTGCAATGCCATCTTCCGAATTACATAGTAACTAATACAAAAGAAAACAGCTCAAATTTATTATTCTTGACTGTGCGTAAATTAAAACTGTTTAAAAATATTTTATTGTTAATAACAATAATTTCAGGAAACAAATTTAAATAAATATATCATACATTACACACAACCTACATTAACATTCCTTTATGCAATTCGAATAGTCATGTTTCAAAGCCGTGTAAAAAACATATGATTGATGGCATATTCAATAGATCACAGAAAACTAAAACACGAATAACAGTTTTTAGCAAATACTACCTCGCATTTACACAGGCAAGGTCTTCCCTATCAATTTCTGTCGGGTAAAGTGCTACGAAATGGGGACAAAACACTATATATTTTCATAATAAGTCCGCTATATAATTTAATTATTTTAATCCTTTTTTATCTTGCTCATTTTATGTTTCTAAATAACTTCTTATATTATTGACTGTAGTGTGATAATAAACGAAAGCAATGTTCATTATCTGTAATTTTTTCAATGTTATATAATTGTTTAAAATTTTTCAAACATACTGCGCTATCGTTTTATACGTAAATAATTTTCAGAGTTTTAATTAATTATTTCATTATTCCTCTGTGCCAAAATATCTGTCACAAGTTTTAATAATATAATTAATACTTTTACGATTTCTTCTCGTATTGTAGTAGTCCAACAGTACTAACATGTGCAATAAATGTTAAAGGAATAAAGTCTTTAGCTGTGTTCACAATTTAAAAACTGTATAAGAATTTCCTTTCCCGATAAACAATATTTTTTTCCCTTTCTATGAATTTGGAACAAAATTAAAACATGTCTCCTAACATACACCACTAGGCAGGGAAGACCACAGCATATTTAATAAGATTCCAATAATTTTAAATTAAACTATAAATTGACCAATGTTAAAATATAATTATGTCTCCACCTTGTGGCTAGTGATACTGCTTTGTTCCATGTTTTGTGATTGAAGAAGTTTATGAAATATGATCTTGTAGTAAACTTAGAATAGCTACAATGAAATCTGAACAGATTCTGGGACATATTACCCACTCAGACAAACTTACAGGTCGAATTATATTGGAAGGAAATGTATATGAGTATTTAGATTTTTCAGTGTCTGATAAATAAAGCGAACTTTTATTAATGATTTAGTAATGTAAACTTGGAACTGAACATTTAGATGTCCTTTCAGCAATGAAACACAATTTTTGAAACATTATATAGTTCTTAAACAAGTATTTTTCCGAGAAAACTACCGTTGTGTCAGGCCTATGCATTTTTACATGTCAATATTGCACAACTTATATATAAATATATATTTTTCACAAATTCGTATGTTCTTTTGGCTTCATATTGCATTAATGTTACGATTTCATTTCATTTTTCATCATAGCTTATGCAATATGCTCACTGACAAATATATCATAATTATTACTTACATACACCATTCTCTTCTATAAACTCAAATTTTCACTCTGTTATTTATTCATCACTCGAAATTTGATGTTACTTTTCACACAATATTATTATAAATATTGAATAATAATTAATATTTGGTTCTTATAACAATCAAATGGAACTGAAACTATGAGGAACACATACATGTATTGACTAACTTGAAGAAGGAAAGTGGTATTTGCACCTATGTAAGAATTACATTATTAAAGAAGTTTCTATTCTCACACTTCACTTTCTGACAAAACGAAACACAACCAGATGTTTCTTAATTTAAATTAACCTTTTTTATTTCATAGTCCGTCCAAATATGATTACATCTGCAGCATTATTAGCATAAACAATACTAATATTTTGAGTTGAAGGCGAAGTATCAAACACGACAATCTGAGTTTTGTTTTATATATAGGCTACCATATGCTTAATACACATATCTGCTTAATTGTAGGTAACAGCAGGTGTTATATAAGTATAGGTCTTACAGAAAAGGGCCATAAGCGTGGTATATGTAGTGTAAGTGTGTGATATATAAAGTAAGCACCCATTTATCCTTGGTAATGGGAGAATCAGCATGGAAAGTTTAAAAGTGGTACCTTCTGAATGCAGTAAATAATTGGGGTTCAAATAATAGTTACGACTTATAGAAGTTTACAGAAAATTTGAAGAAATGTGAGAAGCTAGTATGGAGTTATGGAATCCATAACGCGCATAATTATTTCTTTGATATTAAGATTACTGGTGTTACTAAAAGCATAGTGGTAAGACCACACAGAAAACAATTGAAAGACTGCAAGGCCTGTTTAAATAAAAGTTAAAGGAAACATAATGATGACTCTGTTTTAACTAAAAATTATTTGTATGCTACTAACTTATCTTTATGGAATATAAATACAGAATTTTTATTTTTACTAGTTTTTCATATCCATATTCTGGAAAAGTGCAGATATATTCCACAAATTTATAAGTTTCTTTAAAATTCAGTATCAGCTAAAACCTGATATTCATAATCTGGCCCTTGATGTGTTAAGTCATATTAATTAGTCATCTCTATTTTACATTTTTTAGTTATTGTAATTTTAAATAGAAGAGCAGACATTCCACAATATAATCTCCTTATATTATAAAGTCTTTTGTTGAATATGAAGCTTGCTTTCAAAATCCATCCTCGAATTCTGATATCACTGCTACAGTATTTACTTTGAATTTATTTGTTTGAAACATTGTTTAGTTTATATTTTCTGTACACATGAATGTTCAGAGCTCTGTACTGGCTAACATGTCATTCAGCCTACACGTAAACAATGTGTGCTGGTTTGTGCGCTTCACCATTCACACTGTATTGGTTTTGATACATGGCAAGTGCTCTATTATCTGGAACACCAATGCCTTTGTTAACAGGGTCCCAATTTGCTAAGGGATGCTGATGATTGTATGGCATCTCATTCACCTCTGAATCCTTCTTTTTCAGCATGAAATCATCCAGTCCATCCATATTGTCCTTTTTTGGCATTACCATAAGCACAGCACCATTCTGATGGTGACGGAGATGGTAATTTGGTAACTCTGTGAGTGTGTCAGGTTTCTTGCAAAATCGGTCACTTCCCAGAAACAACAAGAAACCACATGTCACTGCAAACAGTGAGAATACAACAACGGTAACAATGATGACCGCTAACCAAGAGATATCGCATCGTACCTCTTTTTCTGGCACATCAACCAACAGTAGCCTTTTAACAGTTTCTGGGCCCACGCATCGAATAGCATCAATATCCAGTTGAAGAATCTTGTTCACCACTTTTGTTGATGCTGAAGGAGCTGCTGATACATCTGAAGGCTGAGGCAGGACTGTGACATTTCTTTGTTCTGCCTCGTACTGTTTGCGTGCCAACGTCCATAGCCAAAACATGGAACAGTTGCAGTGTAATGGATTACCTGCAAGGTTCAGAGAATCCATCTGATCCAAAGGGAAATGAGAGGCATCCAGAAGTGTGAAAGAATTGCCACGGACGGAGATGTCAACAAGAAGTGGGTTACCATGAAAAAGTCTTGTGGGAAGATTGGTAAGTCCTACGTTGTATTCCATAAAAATGCTCTGGAGTTTTATGTTATCAACAAAAGCTCTCACGTCGACAAGTTCAAGTTTTGGAAGTCTGCACAATCTTAAGCGCCGGAGCTCGAAGAGACTTTGGAAAGCTATTGGTCCAATTGTGGAGAACTGGTTCCCACTGAGGTCAAGTTCTCCTAGACTCATTAGTTTTGACAGTTGTTGCTTAGGAATAAAACTTAAGTTATTATAACTAATGTCCAAATACTCCAGTGACAGAAGTCCGTCAAATCCTGCATTATGAATGTAAGATATCACGTTTGACGCAAGTGAAAGAACTTTTAAGTCTCGCAAATTTGGTATGGCGTCACTTGATATACTTTCCATGAGGTTATCTGCAAGATTTAAAGTTCTCAAAGATGGTAAACGTCTTAAAGCACCTGTAGGTACATCAAGTAGCTGGTTATCTGAGAGGTCTAGCACTTTTAGGTTAATTAATGGATCGAAGACACCTTCACCGATGGTGATAATTTTATTGCTACGGAGATGAATTTCCCACAAATTTGGTGATTCCTCCCACATGCCACCATCTAAACTTTCAATAAGATTTCCACTTAGGTCCAGAACTCTCAGTGATTTGAGTCCACTGAAAGTGAATTTGCTAAGGTTGGCGATTTGGTTACCGCTCGCATTAAGGCTCAGAAGTTTCTCTTGAAGTTCAAAGTTTTTAGACCCCAGTGACGAGATTCGATTACGCGAGACGTCCAATGAACGGAGATTTGAATAGAAGCCAAGTGTGAAGTGGACGTCGCCGATGCGGTTGTCTCTCAAGTTGATGGTTTTCACGTTCGGATTCAGCTGGATTGGCACGACTTCAAGACCTGCGTCTTCACACGACGCCCTCAGCGCTTCGTCGTTACAATAACATCGAGACGGACAGAGGGCGTCAGTCTTTCCAAAAAGCACCAAAATCAGCACAATGTGGAGTAGAGAAAATGAATTGCTTGAAGTTATTCTGGGTTGTTTTATTGAAAGGAGTTGGGTTCGATGTACTTCTCCACGATTTCGAAATCTGGTTACCGAAGCCCACTTCCAAATATTTGTTGCTAATTTGCTCATAATGTTGGGGACCATTGTTGTTTTCTGCAGTAGATGTGAGCAAGGCGAAATATTTAGAATCTTCTTTGTCATCATCCGCCATGTTGATGCGATGTTTATGCCGCCTGGTGGAAGAAATGACAAACCTCCAGCCCGTGGGAAAGGCCGCTCATCCTCCATTCCACGAAGTAGCATTCATGGGACCTGGAAACAGAATCACCAATCATCAGCAAAATGTAACTTTCACAGGAAAGGGCACAAGAAACCAAAGAAAAATTATATAGCTTTTTTTCAGAAATTTGAAAATGTGATCATATACATATGTAAATCCTAAATATAAAGGTAGGGGACACGCGATAGCGTAATTGGTTACGGCACTATACTACAAGCTGGAAGGCCGCGGGTTCGATTCTCGATGAGGTCAGTGTATTTTTCAATTAAATTAATCCTTCCAGCCGCACTGTGGCCCTGGGGTCGATTCAGGCGCTAACAGAAATGTGTACCAGGAATCTTCATGGGGTGGTAAAGGGCAGCTGGCCCGTAAGGCTGACAACCTCACTACCATCTGTGAGCCGATTGTCTAGAGAAAATGTGGGAGCCTCACAGCGTTATGGGCCTCCACGGCCTGTTACAGGGATGGATTTACATCTTTTTTATTATGGTTTCGAAAAAACAAATAGCCAAATGACAGACTTGAAAGGATTCTGACGATGGTGTATACTGTACTTCTTTTGGCTTATTTTGAACTTCACCCATCGTCTGGTATATAAAAGACAGGTTCAGTGAGTGAGACTAGCTCTTTTTAAGGGGCCCAACTGAGTAGGTTTATCCTTCCCTATCCACCTGAAGACGGAGACAGATCCAGTCTCCGAAACGTCGTTTTTTTTTTGTCTTTTATATAGCAGACGATGGGTGAAGTCCAAAATAAGCCAAAAGAAGTACAGCCAAATGACAGCCGACATTTCGAAGAAACGTGTCGCTCTCCTCACTCCCTGCTTCATGTTGGCTTCTTGCTTGACTTATTCTTCGATCCTGAAGATTTAGACGAAACATCTGTTAATTTTCATCGGACTACATGTCTTTATATCCCGAAGGATAGAAATGTTCATAATCACCGCTGTGAGAAGCTCAAATCATAAACGTGGACTTATCTCCATTTTATTATGGACTTCTAGTTGTAACGTTTATTCGCCGTAAAGTGTCTAGTTTCTCCGAATTAGTGCGTCTGGAGCGATCTTCTCCATGTAGAAGTAATTCGCTGCGCCACCGGCTGTGTCTCTGTGATCACTGGTCTGGTCAGGCCGGAAGGAGGAGTTACTGGCCACAAAGAGAAATCCGAAGCCGTGTTCTAATTGAAGGCCTGCTCGGGTTATGATGAAGGAAATTAAAGCATTGAATGCTGCTCTGGTGGAAGGGAGAGGGCCCACATTCCCGTAATTAAATAAAACCGTCTTAAAGAAGGAAAAAAATGGGTTCCAGAAATGGAGAATTTGGGGTTAAAAGGAAGAAGGGAACGAAATAAGTAATGAAAAGGAATTTGGTGGGTTAAGAAACCTGGCAATAATATGACAGAGATAAAATATGGTAGGGTTTGTTTTAAAGAGCCCCAAAATGTAGCTATAATTTCGTTACTATATCTACCCCCATGCCTTCACACTGACATCAGTAGAACTAGATTCACAATTTCGTCATTCATGCGTAAATGTGCGTACTTGACACTTAGTTGTAGCAAAATTGTATCTGTGATAATCTGCTTCAGTAGAGTTTCTGCCTTATCGTCTTGGACAGAAACATACAGGGTGTTACAGAATAATATGTTGTATGTGACTATAGAATAGTTTGGAATGATACTGGATTTATTGACCATTTTAACACACAACGCGTAATTACACTTAATTGTCGCGCCATCGCTGATGTCCATATTTCAAGAATCACTAGAGCATACGCTAAATCATTTCCAGCCCGTAGTCTCTCCAACAGCAGTTTCCTGCAACGGCCCCTAACAACCGTTATTCCTCTGCTTCAAGCTCAATTCCTCTTTGACCGGAGGTTCTCTTCCAACTGAACTATTCTTGTTTCAGTTGTTCTCTTTATATCCCATTTGCAAGGACAGAGCAGAGAACACCGTTCCTAACAGTAACCCTATTATTGCATGAGTATCCATTGCCGCAGGAACGTGTTTACTGAACCGTTGCCTCGAAACGACTCTACACGCTACAATATGATCATATTATTTTGTGTTTACATCATGTTAATATAAGAAAACGCCGGTCACGGTAGCCGAGCAGTCTGAGGCATGTACTGTCTTCGCTCGCTCGGAAGCCGGGGTCGTGGGTTCGGATCTGTTTCCTGTAAGGTACGGACTGAATTCTTATATATTATTCTTATACATTGCCGGTCACGGTAGCCGAGCGGTCTAAGGCATGCACTGTCTTCGCTCGCTCTGAAGCCGGGATCGTGGGTTCGGATCTGTTTCCTGTGAGGGGCGGACTGAATTCTTATATATTATTGTTATACACTGCCGGTTACGGTAGACGCGCGGTCTAAGGCATGAACCGTCTTCGCTCGCTCGGAAGCCGGGATCGTGGGTTCGAATCTGTTTCCTGTGAGGTACGGACTGAATTCTTATATATTATTCTTATACACTGTCGGTCACGGTAGCCGCGCGGTCTAAGGCATGCACTGTCTTCGCTCGCTCGGAAGCCGGGATCGTGGGTTCGAATCCCACTCGAGGCATGGATGTTTGGTATATGTGTTTATTCTGTGTTTGTGTTGTCCTGTGTTTAGGTAGAAGCCCTGCGACGAGCTAATCACTCTCCAAGGAGTCCTGCCGTCTGTAAAATGATCATGAAATTGAAAATCGGAGACCGGGGCCCAAGGGGGCTGTAGAGCCAGTGGGAAAAAATAGCAAGCAAAAGAATGGTAGTACAGGAATACTGCGAAGTTAGGTGTTCAGAATCTCAGGCAAAACACGCTCTACAACGATGAACAACGGAAGTTCTGTGTGGGGTGTCATTATTTGGGGACACGCTGTATATCAAACTCGAACCTTCTCGCTACAAGTTTACGTCTGCATTCCTGTGAACTTCGGAAGTACAGTTCTAAATTTGGCAAACTGGCTCAGGTGGCAGCGTTTATGGTATAAATTCAGGAACTGCCCGATTCGAATCTCGGTCGGAACACCGATTATACTTACTGAGGTCCCACTTCGTGGTCTTACCCAGTTCCCCCAGAGGATTTCCGGCGTACCTTAAGTCAACCCACGGTTACTTACTTCCATATTCTCCCATATAGAGTTTTCCCTGTTACCCAATTATCGGACGGCGTATAGTCTGAAGTAGAGAGTGCAGTTACCCAACCTGTAAATCATCATCATAATCATCATCATCTCCTACTTTTTCTTGTTGGGTCCTCTGGCCTATTTCCGATGAAGACAGTCGGTAGGACTCCTTGGACAGGGGATCAGCCCGTCGCAAGGCCACTACCTACACACAGGACAACACAAACACAGAATAAACGCACACAGACATCCATGCCTCAAGTGGGATTCGAACACACGATCCAGTGTCTGAGTGGGTGAAGATATTTCTTGCCTTAAGACTGCACAGCTGCTGTGATTGTCTAACCTAAAAATAAAATAATTATTTTAAACTCCGTGGACTTGAAAAAAAAATCTCAACTTTTATGGAAACTGAAAGTTCATGCAAAACCCATCACTGGGACTCATCATGAAATAACGTCATCCACGAAATGCATGAAGAGCTGGGGTTCCACAATTGTAAATAATTTAATAATTAATTAAAATATTTTTTTTCTGCCTTACATGTTTCAGCCACTAATGGCCATCAGCAGGAGACAAAGCAATGTTATAAAAGAGATACTTTACATAAATTTTTGTTATAGTGCCACTGCATGTATGAATATTAAAATTGTTTGTTTGTTAAACTAGTTATACTTGATGCAACAATATATTTTAAATATCAGCAGTGTGTAACATCCAAATGGTTTGCATGAAGATAATTTAGTCTGAATCACCAAAATCTATTTCTGCACGATCCAGCCTTACTTACTTAATATTTTTCTTTTTAAANCCGTGGGCTTGAACTCTCTCCATTAATATGGAAATTATATCTCCGTTTGGACTTGTTATTTCGGGAAATTGAAGGCGAAATATTCTCCTGCACGATATGTATAAGTTTTTTCACATGAAACAAATAAACAAACAAACAAAACGAACACTGTGACCAGTAGTCCACAAGCGAACTGTACCGACCGAGCGACCGTCGCTTATCGGCGAAGTTAGTCCCAAATTTAGCGGATAGAGGGTGTCGCGTGGTCAGCGCATCGAATCCCCACGGCCGTTAATTTCGGTTTTCTAGACTGGAGCCGCTATTTCCTTGAAATGTCTCGTTAATTATCCTCACGAGGCTGAGTGGATCCCGTTCCAGACCCACCACTTCTCAGAAAATCTGGTAGCGCCGGGAATCGAACCCGGGTCCTCTGGATCTGTAGCCAGGAACTCTGACCACTAGACCACAGAGGCAATCATGCTTGAACCAATCTTTATGGAAGTTGGTACGTATAACATGGCCCCTGAGCCCATCTCAAAGGCGTACCCCCCCCCCCAATCAGTGTGTGTCTGTATTGCTAGGCTATCACTCGGTAAACACTTTCTCGTTCCAATGAATACACGCAACCATTAAAGAATTGTTGAAGCGTGTGTCTATGTTTTCCTCTATCATTGCTAGGTAACAGCTCGGTAAAGACGTTCGTGCGGCAACGTAGAATTGTTGAAACTGTCGTTCTTTATGTGGTCCGTGTCTTATTAATTAAAAATATGGGATTATCTCGTCCCAGATACATATATATTTTTTTTTTTTTTTGTAAAATCACCGGCGAATAACATTACATACGGATAAGAAAAATATTCGTTAAGAAATTTTATATAGAAGACAATAGGATTTTTGCTTTCAGTTCCATGTGCCCTACATTTTGGGACACACTATGTGCTTAAGGAAATGTTCTTCACTTGGAGACTCTTTAGAAAAGTTTTTCCCCCTGATATACCACCAAATTACGTAAAGAAAGAAGAAAGAAAAAAAAAAAAGAAAGTGAGGAGAGGAGAAAAAAAAGAAAGTCGCCTATACAGGTTCTTAAATAAGTTCTCTCCTCGTATTAAGCCATAACTTTGTGCTGTGATCTCGAGGGAAAATTAGATTCGTTGATAGTTAGCGGTTTGACTTCCATTTGCTTCACCACCCCCCCACCCTTCACTCTTTTCACCCTCAGTCTCCTTCTTCATCCTCTCCGCGGTTCTCTTTTTGTCCTCTTTCTCATCAACTCTTCCTACCGCGCGAGGAAATGGAAAGATCTGGAACTCGGAGCAAGAAACGTCCCTGAAAGCGAAAATCTGATCGCAGATTAAAGCAGTTGAGTAATGGAGGAATTGATGATTTCGTTGGAAGTTTATTTTTTAGCGGTGAGATTTGAAGGGGACCTCACCATAATTCAGGTGGTTAAACGCTGGTAAATTTTTATCCTGGAGACTTGGGTTTAAACCTGTATGACTCATAGTGGCACTGAAGAAGACTTCTTTGTGAGTTTCTCTGCTTTTGTCCTGGTAATTATCATTGTACAGTTCCTACATACTCACGCTCCACTGCTCCCTCCGTGGCTTTTAGTCCGCAAGGGAACTATACCGACCGAGCGACCGCTGCTTTTAGGCGAAGTTAATGCCAAATTTTGCGGTTAGAGGGTGTCGCGTGGTCAGCGCAACGGATTCCCATGGCCGTTAACTTCGTTTTTTTAGACCGGAGCCGCTGCTTCTCAGAAAATGTGGTAGCGCCGGGAATCGGACCAGGGACATCTGTATCTGTAGCCAGGAAGTCTGACCACTACCGCGGCCTACAGATATATGTAATAGCCTTGACAGGCAGCACATTGTCACATCCTCGGGCGTTATGTTGAGGGATTCATCTCTGACACGGCACTTGACTAATTACAAAGTAAAGATAAAATTGTCCCTGTGCTTGACTAATTACGCACTACGCCATGAAGGCGTATGGGGGAGTGGATGTATATATCCACAAGTTGCAGATTTTTTTTAAAGGTTTTGTGAAACCTGCACTTTATAATGATACACTTTTTTAATGTGATATTAATTGATCGTACAAGCCTGGATAGTTCAGTTGGTTTAACGACGTGTTGGACATCCGGGGTTTGCTTCCCGGCATGGGCGAGTAATTTTTATTTTTTTCCACAGTGCCCAGACCGACTCAGGGGCCCACAGATCCTCCTGTCTAATGGATATCTGGTATTCCCCGGGTGTAAATTAGCCGAAGCGCGAAGCTGACTACTCAATCTTCATCTAGTGCCGAGGTGAAGAATAGTGGAGCTATACCTCCATTCCTCCATATATCTTCATGGTGTGATGCTCAATTAATTAAGCACAGGGACAACTTTAATTTTCTTTCGCAATTTATTAGTGTTACGCCAGTGTATGAAATAGTTCCAAAGTACAGGCACTATTTGCAGCGCAACTATATTTGTAATTAGTCGATTAAAAAGACAACCTTTCAGTGCAGAACCTTCTGTCTTCTCGTCTGCTGTTCAAAAACATAAAAAATTCGAATATACATAATTATAATTTCGCCTGTGGTTTTGTATGAGTGTGAAACTTGGTCTCTGACATTAAGGGAGGAACATAGACTGAGGGTGTTGAGAATATTTTGACCGAAGAGATATGAAGTGACAGGAGGTTGGAGAAAACTGCATAATGAGGAGCTTCATAACTTGTACTCTTCTCCAAGTATAATTAGAATGATCAAGTCAAGGAGGATGAGGTGGGCAGGGCATGTAGCATGAATGGGGGAGAGCAGAAATGCATATAGGATATTGGTGGGAAAGCCAGAAGGAAAGAGACCACTGGGAAGACCAAGGGGTAAGTAGGTGGACAATATTGAAATGGATCTTAGAGAGATATGATGGGCTGGCATGGATTGGATTGATCTGGCTTAGGATAGGGACCGATGGAGGGATCTAGTGAACACGATGATGAACCTTCGGGTTCCATAAAATGCTGGGAAGTTCTTCAGTAGTTGCACAGTTGGCAGCTTCTCAAGAAGGGCTCAGCTCCATGAGTGACTGAGTCGATTAAAAAGATGCTAAAATCGAATTTGAAACTTCTCAGAAATTAGTGTCTGTTCCTAGCGTCTTGCGGTTTCAGTCGTATTTGTTCAAGAAAGAGTTCTGTCTTGTTTGGTGCATAACGGCTTGTAGCCCGGCAGAAGTCAACCGACGTTTCGGAACAACATCGCCTAAGTCTTCAGGTTCGACGACTAATCAGAGCAAGATATCAATATGAAGGACATAGCAAACCGTCGGTTGACTTTCATAATCACCGCTATGAGGACCCCAAATCCAAAAAATGTTCCATTTGTCATTTATGAATTCAGTAAAGACATTTCCTTTTATCATCCTGGCCTTTGTAGCCTGCAATTGGAAAGTCTCCGTGGATTTGAACCGCGCACATTACAGACATATCTGAACTCATAAAGTATACATTAAAGATCACTCTTTACTTCAAGAGAATATTATCAACTAAAACATTGCTGGTTATACTTTTCTGGTCTTCCGGGATCTCTGCTCGGATGTTCTTCGGCCATTGTTGCATGGCTAATTGAAAGGCGGGACGCGGTCTTCCTCTGTCACCGCGTTTAGTCTTCCAGTAACAAATTGCTTCGGGCTGAATTTACGGTTCGTTAATTTATTTCAAAACCCCCACTTTATTGCAACTGCGTGTGTGTGAGAAGAAACGAAACAGAATAAAGGAACTCGGTGAACGAGTAATTATTCAAAATAATAGTAATAAATTACCAGTAAATTAACGTAGTCATCTTTCCTAACGCCACAAAAAGATTATGAAGTCAGAAGTAAAGTATTCTTGTAGTTCTTATTTTCGTTAAGAATAAAATTTAGTTAGGAAGAAGAACTTTATACTTAAACATTTAATGATACGGTATTCTGCGAGCACGTACAGGGGGTTGACAAAATAATGGTAACACTAAGAAATTTGATGATTAGAATTTGTGTTGGCTACATTGAAAAACTTCAGTTGGCAGTACTGAATGTTTTTCTTCCGTTTGTTTAAATTCTGTAATGTTCGTGTCAGTGGATTAGTGATTGTGTTGAGTGACAGTACATGAGAATGAATCGGAGAATTGGAAACTTGTCCAATTTTGAAAGAGGACAGATCGTTGTTGCGTGTTTAGCTGATGTGTCTGTGACAAAAACTACCACATTATTAGGCGTATCAAGAGCGAGAGTTTCTGAGGTTATGTCAGCATACACGAATCCTGGGAAAACAACAACAGCGAAGAGGAACAGTGGGTGAAAATGAACATTGACAGAAAGATATCTCGTAGATTGAGAAGGTTCAATTCGAAAAGTCACAGAACTACTACAGCACAGGTGACAGGACAGCAGAACTGAATATTCATCTTGAAGACCCTGTTTACACAAGAACTGTCCAACGTCCACAGTAGGCCTGCAGTTGCTAAATCTACTATTACTGAAAGTAATGCTCAGATACGTAAACGATGGTGTCATGACCATAAAACCTGGACATCAGACAACTGGAACAGCGCGCGTAATATGGTTAGATGGCCCGTCCCTCATGCTGTTCCCTACATCAGGAAGAGTTTACGTTTGGAGAACATCCAAAGGAGTCTATACAATCCGGAATGCCTGGTTCCAACAGTGAAACACGGGGGAGGTTCTGTGACGGTTTTTTAGGCAGCAATATCATGGTAAATTATTCTGTTGGTCACTTCACCCTTCATGGCCGAATTACTGCAAGGGAGTGCGTGGACAGGTTGGGTAATCAGGTGCATCCTATGGTCCAGACGTTATTTCCGAACAAAGATGCAGTTTTAAAAGACGACAATGCCCCTATTCATGCGGCTGGAACTGTTCAGTCATGGTTTGAAAAGCATGAAAATGAACATCACCATCTTCCCTGGCCAGCAAAATCAATATTCTTGAACATCAATGAACCACCGGGGTCAGTTTTGAAGGCTAGACTGAGGAACGCATTCCCATGTCCAACACCTCTAAAGCAACCTGAATGTGTTCTTCAAGCCGAACGGTATAAAATTCAGCTAGAGGCTGTCCAAAACTTTTCCCCCTTGGCACTACAGCCCCAGTGGGCCTAGGCCTACCTCCATGAACTTCTCCGTTCACTTCGGTTTTTCTTGATCTTACATGTTCGGTAGAACTCCTTGGGCCGATGATCAGCTCGTCGCAAGGCCTCTACCTGTACACAAACACAGAAAAGCGCACACAAACAAACTAAACATCCATGCCCTGAGTGGGATTCGAACCCACGATCCCGGTTTCCAAGCGAGCGAAGACAGTTCATGCCTTAGACCGCTCGGCTATCGAGACCGGCCTGTCCAAAACTTGTACGAATCAATTCGAAGAAGGATTGAGGCTACATTGAAGGCAAAAGCGGTCCAGCACCATATTAATAATATTAATTAATATAAGCGATGGACACTTATAGGTCCACCGCTTTAACGGACATACTCCAATTAAACGTGTCATTTTATTTTCAGTGGAGTGTACATCTTTTAGTTTAAAGTTACGCGATAAATTACCAAAAAATAAAAATAACAAAAAGGGGGGGGGGGAAGCGATTTGGAAGCAGAATAGGAAATATTTCATTTGTTTTTCTCTCTTTTCACATATCTCAGCTCGCGAACAGTTGACGAATGAGCAGCGCTGCAAATGTGACATCGGAAATATGAAAGAAAAAAGAAAATGGGGCCTCCCACCGAGGAACATACGAATAAACGTATATGTATGTATGAAATCATCATGTCGGGCGAGGGAGAGCTAAAAATGCTGGCTTCAAAATTGCCATGGCTTTTGTTTGTTTATCGCGAGAATGAAACAAGTTGGAGAGGATGTGACGTCACGAGTGAGGTGAGGCGTAACAGTTGACGAACCACCATCGAGTCCTCATAAATCCTCATCTCATTTGCACGTAACTGGACATGGCGAGACCCACCTGTACATCCTTCTGCGTACCGCTTGTTAAAGTTCGTACCTCCACCGGGATGGAGGCACAATGCTACAAGCCGGAAGGTCGCAGGATCGAGTCCCGATGAGATTTTTTTTTCAATTGATCTAATCCTTCCAGCCGCACTATGGCCCTGGGGTCGACTCAGCCTCTAACAGAAATGGGTACCAGGAATCTTCCTGTGGGTAAAGTGCGGCCGGCGCGTAGGGCTGACAACCTTACCGCCATCTATGAGTCGATTGTCTAGAAAATGTGGGAGCCTCGACGTTACAGAACCCAATGGGCCTCCACGACCTGATACAGGGATAGATTTACTTACTTACTTTTACTTACACCCACCGGGATAGCTCGGTCGGTATAGCGACTGGCTACGGGCTGGATGGCCGAGAGGTTGGTGGTCGAGTCCCAGCAGGGTCAAGAATTTGTCTCCATGTCGTCCGGACTGTATCTGGGGAGCACCCAACCTCCTATCCAATGGGTACCGGGGGCTCTTCCTCGGGGGTAAAGCGGCCGGGCCGTTAAGCGGACCACTCATCTGCAACTAGTGCCTAGGCCAAGAAAATGTGGATCTATACGTCCACTCCCTCATACGCTTTCATGGCGTAGTGCTTAATTAGCTAAGCACAGGGACAAGTTTACCTTTTATCTCACCACCTTAGAGTTCTTTAAACGCCAAGATAGACAATGGAAATCGGGGGGTATCATAGTTGTTTGTTGAGAAATTTTTGAAAGCAGGGAAGATGAAATAAAGGATTGATTTCACGTACGAAACACAGTAACATGCGCGTCGATGGAGAAATTGAGAAAGAAAATTAAGCGAAGGAAAGTTTTAAAATACAGCGAAGAATCCTTGAACCCTTTTCTTCCTTTATTCCTTCGCAACGACACCCATATTTTTTTCCTCGCTACTCATGACTAGAACAAAAAAAGTGGTAACTTAATTTTCCTTCTACTTCACCCTTCACTCCTTCCCTCCCTCGTTTATAATTTACTTCTTTCTTAAATGTAACCCTCACTGGCAGAGTAGAATTGTTGAATTCATTTTAAAGAAACTGGGAGTATGCATTAAAGGGACCCCAGCGTTAGTCACTTGCAGTAAAGTTCTCCTAGCACGGAATATTAATTGCATAATCTGAGAATGATGTTTGGCTTTCTCTCCTTAATTATTTCTCGAACCGCCATCACTATTCAAACATGGCGCCTGTAACAGAAAAGTAAAAGTTAATTAAAATTCCCATAATTCGTGTTTCTTCTCTTGGGTGTCTCCTACTTTGTTTGGGGGGGGGGCATTTGTGGTACTTTGCAAGAAGTTGCAATACCGGTATTCACAAAATCGATTTAAGCATTAACTACATTTTTTTTTATTTCCGGTTAAAAATTATTTAGAAGTAGAAAACTCCTGTCCGCTTCTGAGCTGTTTCCCCTATCCAAAAAGCCTATGCCACAATTTTCGTACCAAAACACAGTTTGTGTTCAAATAAGCCCATATTAAATTTAGCTCAAAAGTATTCCATTGCTGAACAATATTGAGACATGACGCCTGAAATCCGGAATAGCGGAGCCAGATCGGAAGTCGATTGCTAACCAACTGTTATGTAAGCACGTTTCCGCTGCAACGAATAGACACGGAATAATCCGTTGTTATCCAAATGTTCGGTAAGCGCCACCTGAAAGCCGGAATAGCAAAGAACAGAAGCGGAAATCACTGGTAGGTAACGGTACGGTAAGCAGGGTTTACCATAACAACAGCCAGGCAGGAGACAGTTCCATGGATACGCGCTAGACTGTAGAAGAAGCCTTCATAAGAACGATTCAGTCAGAATGCGACACTCCCGTGTGAAGACGGGGTCGAACACCTCTACCGTAACCCTGCGAGTCCTAGGAGGCGACGAAAAGGGAAGTCTCGAATTTGAGGCAGTAAAATATGGTCACGAGTTACATGTGACTCGGACCCGAGGATTACTGCGCTGGCGAAGGCCAGCAGCAATTGTAAGCGTCAGACCCGTCCTCTCGTCAGAGAGAGTGCCCCATATCAACAAACACGCAACTGTCTGAGAGTAATAAAAATCTGGGCTAAGACCCAGATGGTGGTCGCGCCATAGCTCAAGCGGTTAGTCGCTGGCTTCCCATCGCGGCGGCCCGGGTTCGATCATGCGTCTGATCGAGTGGGATTTGTGGTGGACAAAGTGACGCTGGGGCAGGTTTTCTCCGAGTACTTCGGTTTCCCCTACCAATCTTCATTGCACCAATTGCTCCACAGTCACCCTCACCTGTCATCTGGGGCTGGTACAATAGGCCAGAAGTGCCCGCAGTACAAGGGACTTAGTCCCACCCCACTAGCAATAACAAAAGAAAGCCCCAGATGGCTGCTTTATTCCAAGGCAGACTGGCCGACTCACCGTCAGTCGTAATATGAAACTCAAGACTCAGAAGGATTCAGTCGTAAGAGAGTCGTCATTGAATTCAGTCACAGCAGAAATCAATCGTAGACCAGTAAGGGGAAAAAAAGAACAAAACAAACTCCGTCGCTTTAGTCCTCAAGCGAACTATACCGACTGAGCGACCGCAACTTTAGAGTGTAGAGGCGTGGTCAGAGCAACGAATCCCCACGGGCCATTAATTTAAGTTTTCTAGACCGCAGCCGTTACTTCTCCATTCATGTGGCTCCTCAATTATCCTCACGAGGCTGAGTGGACCCCGTTCCATACGAACTACTTCTCAGAAAATCTGGTAGCACCGGGAAACGAACCCGGGACCTCAGGATCTGTAGCCTGGAACTGTGACCTCTAGACCACAAATTCCATAAAATGCTGGGAAATTCTTTAGTATCTGCAGAATTGGCGGCTCCTCGAGAAGGGCTCAGCTCCTAAGTAAGTAAGTAAGTAACTCGACAGGGAGCAGTCGTGGCCTTCAATGAAATATTTTCTTGGAGATAGTGAGTAAAACCACGGAGGGCGGCAGTAAGAATAGTCGGTGTCCTGGTTGGGGTTCGAATCAGGCTGTTTCCGACTACAAGTCCAGATTGTTTCTGCTTGAGCCAATTTGGTCTTTCAAAATGATCTTGACTTGTATGTACGAGTAGGTACTCGTAGTTACAAGATCGTCAGCTGTACTGAATGGTGTACATCAGCATATAATGCTGGCACTTTAGTTCGTAACTGAGATCACATTTCACTTAACCTTTGTAGGTAGCGTGTGTATGTATATAAAAGAATTACATAATTCGCCCTTCATTTCAAATGTGACATACGTGCATGGCCCCCAAAGTTTTTATGGCATTATTCTGAAGGCTGATACTTAACCACGCTGTGGAGGTTATGTTTTCATCATGATTTATATATATACTTTTTTTACGAATTCAATTTTCGTGATGTCTACCATAGTGTTCAATCATTGGTGTTATCAGAGTTAAGGGCAAGCGCTAAAGAGGTTTCCTCACGACCTGCCATCTATCAGAGGAGTAGTGAATCGCGAGGCGCGCACTGCAGTAGTGGTGCTCTCTGACAACAGGTCTTATAACTATCATCATTCACTCCTATCTCCTTGAAACTGAGTGGGCACGATTTTACATTTATGGCTATGATTTCATTTTTTATTTTTATTACCTTCGTTATGTTTTTTTTTTTATTTATACGTCAAGTTGTTATAGTATGCGAAATTATAAAGGTTGAAGAATTTCCACGACCGCCATCTCCTGGTTTAACAAAATCTTTTAGTAAAGGACTAAGGCGGTAGCGTAGTTGGTTGAGGGGCTATGCTACAACCCGGAAGGTCGCGGGTTCAAGTCCCGATGAGGTCATTGGATTTTTTTTTCAATTGACCTAATCCTTCCAGCCGCAGTCGACTCAGCCTCTAACAGAAATGAGTACCAGGAATTAATTATTAATTAAATAATTTTTTCTTGGGGAGTAAAGCGCGGTCGACCCGTAATGCTGACAACCTTACCGCCATCTTTGAGCCGACTGTCTAGATAATGTGGGAGCCTCAACGTCTCACAACCCTATGGGCCTTCATGGCCTGGTACAGGGATATCTTTACTTCACTTTTACATAAGTAAGTAAGTAAAATGAAGTTCGAATTCGGTCGTGTACCCATAAAAACGGCAGTAAAGTTTGTATAAAGGTGAATGTGGGTTAAACGAACTTCGGCATTTACGCTAAGTACACGGTAAAATAATTATAAGTAAAAACGGACCTGAATATGGCACATATATGCAGAAACATGTCTCATTCTGGACAGCAACTCCACCTGTTGGCAACAATGTTGCGTTGACGGGAATGTAATAAACATTATCCATATTGATTTACGCAGTAGGATGCAACAAAATGAGTCCGTACAAGGAAGGGATGCCGGTCACGGTAGCCGAGCGGTTTAAGGCAAGTACTGACTTCGCTCGCTAAGAGGCTGGGATTGTGGATTCCAATCCCACGCAAGACATGGATGTTTGGTGTCTGTATGCGTTTATACTGTGTTTGTGTACAGGTAGAGGCCTTGCGACGAGCTGATCACCCGTCCGTGGAATCCTATCTTCTGTAAAACTGATCAAGGAAACTGCGAAATCAGCCCCAAAACGCCCAAAAAAGAGAGGGAAAAGAAAGTTATATCTCTGTGGTTAATGAATTAAGCACCAGCCCATGAAGCCATATGGGGGAATGGAGATATAGCTTCACCATTCTTGACCTCGGCGCTAGATGAGGTGAATGAGCAGCTTCAAATACCGGCTCCCCCCGTGGCAAAAATCCCTCGGTACTCATTCTATAGAAAGCCTATCGTCTTCTCCGTCTGGAACACTGGGATCGTGGGTTCGAACCCCACTCGAGCCATGTACGAGTATGTCTGTGTGCGTTTATTCTGTGTATAGGTAGTGGCTGATCCCTCGTCCACTGAGTCCTAACGATTGTGTATAGGATTAAGAAACTGATAAAGCAGTCAATGTCCAAGAAAGGGCTGTAGATCCATAATAATAATTTATTACATATATGCTGATTAAATTCATGTAGAAACGGTGGCTTTGCATTGTCAGGCGGAACCCAACACGCCCCACCACGGCTGTGCACCTTACAGCATTCTGAAGAGCGGCGCAAAGCGGCGCGTATGAGACGCGGTTTGGAGGGGCAGGAAGGACAGGGACACGAGTAACATTTACATATGATGTGTGGTTTCATGGTCGGAGACTGGAAATTGGAAAACCTGTGAGGATATCTGGAAAGGGTGGAAGGTTCGGGGGGTTCAAAAGAGACGCACGTGGAACTGGGAGGAGGAAGCTCGTGGCATGACCAGCAGCCTGTGACGTATGTACACAGAAAGGCAAGCCCGCTGCTTCAGTTACAGATGCGTTACGCTTCGGACGGAGCTCAGGTTCGCCGACTGTGTTCTTGAAGTGGGGGGAGGCACAGGCGTATCGTGAGCAGGGCCAGAAGTAATCCGCCACTGAAACCTACTTATTCCGCTGGTCTCTATCATAGTTTCTCATAAAAAGAATAAAATTATTTGATGAAATTTTATGAATTGTACACATTCCTCGTAACATCCTATATAGGACGCGCCATAGCTCCATAAGGAAGGGAAGTCCTGTTTGTTCAACGATATTTCCGGTAGGTGACTTCAGGTCTCATCTTGCGCCGAAAATATAATCAACCTTATAAAGCCCATTGGTTACTATATGTAGTGCTTTAACACTAGAAATCGCTGCATTCTGCCCACACACTGTATTTACGTGTATGGTTCTCACAATAAACAGTCACTGCTTCCCCAGTCAGAATTAACAGATTGGGCTTTGTTACGGAGACGGAGTGTGTTCCCTGTGAGGTACGGACTGAATGCTTATATATTGTATTTAGAATGCCTCCACCGTGACCCTGCCAGTCTTAGGAGGCGACTAAAAGGGAAGTTTCAGATCTGAGACAGTAAAACATAGTCGCGAGTCCCAAGGGACTCGGACCCGAGAATGACTGCGCTGGCGAAGATCAGCAGTAATTGTAAAAGACAAACCTGTCCCCTCGCTAGAGAGGGCGCCTCACATGAGAAAGGAACGCGCAACTCTCTGGCAGTAACAAAAATCTTTTCTTGGTCCCCAGTTAAGGCTTGACACCAAGACCGATTGACCGACTAATGTAACATGAATTTGACTTTGACTCAGTGTTTAAGAGTCAGTCGGAGGCTGGCAGGGCAGTCAGGAGAGAGAGAGAGAGAGAGAGAGAACAGGTGTGGGTGTGTGTGTGTGTGTGTATAGACGAGTCACCCCCAGTAGAGGGGGAAGTGACCATTAGCAATCAGACCCCTACTCTCGTTGCAGAGGAGAACCCATTTTAAAACACGTAAAAGTCTCTGAAAGGACAAAGTATGGTCATCGGTCCCGATGGGACCCGAAACCAAGATCGACTGTGCTGACGAAGACACAAAAGCGATTTGCCGGACCTACCGATCAGTTTTTAAAGGATTAGTAACTTTCCAAGGATGTCATAACAATATATATCGCTATATGAAGATAATACACCCTCAAAGATGTTTTATATATGTTATAAATCCTGAAAGAAAGAGACCACTAGGAAAACCAAGACGTAGGTGGGTGAATAATATTAAAATACATCTTAGAGAGATGGAATGGATCGATCTGGCTCAGGATAGGGACCAGTGGAGGGCTCTTGTGAACACAGTAATGAACCTTTAGGTTCCATAAAATGTTGGGAAATTCTTGAGTAGCTACGTAACTTGAGGTCTCCCAAGAAGGGCCCGGTTTCATGAAATTAGTTATACGTCTGATCGTTACTGATCAGAGACCTGATGTTCCTCGTAATTTGTGATTCAGGTCTCTCTCCAGTCTCCGAGGTTCCTTCTCCACCCTCTGCTGCTCAAATACTTTACATAAGCTTCATAAAGAACGCCTGTCTCTCAGAATAAACATAGCGACGACAGGAAGTGTTGAGTGACTGACAAAAGACAGAATCTCACAAGTAATCATAATAACAACGCACCTGAGGAAAAGCATGGGGAAAACAAACAATAAACCGATGTTCTCAGAATTTAGGAAGTGCTTCTTGAATACTGCTCAAGGTTTTCTTTTTCAGATACCCAAGGAAGTGACATGTTTGCTTGAAATGTTCTTTTCGCCACACTTTTCATTTTACAAACACACACAAATATATATATATATATATATACACATATCTGTGAACTGGCACGTCGAGGGTCGAATTGTAGCCTCTCCTTCTACCCCCTTCCTCAATGATTTACATATTGCCCTTCTAAGTGTTCTGCGAGGCTGCCTACTACAAAACTTGCCGGTGTCCCTATCACAAGTCGTAACAGAAGGGAAAGGCCGGGCCATAGCTCAAGCGGTTAGTCGCTGGCTTCCCACCGCGGAGGCCCGGGTTCGATCCCGGATCTGATCAAGTGGGATTTGTGGTGGACAATGTGGCGCTAGGGCAGGTTTTCTCCGAGTACTTCGGTTTCCCCTGCCAATCTTCATTCCACCAGTTGCTCCACAATCACCCTCACCTATCATCTGGGGCTGGTACAATAGGCCAGAAGCTGCCGCAGTACAAGGGACTTAGTCCCACCCCACTAGCAATTAGAAAACAGAAGAGAATGTGTTGACATTTGTTTCCAAACTTTACATAATGGGAACCCCCCCTCAATTTTGCAAATATTTCATCCTGTCCTTCTTTCTTAAGTTTAAAATGAATTCAGTTAGGGGCACGAGGTACCGTAGTCGGTTGAGGCACTATGTTCCAAGCCGGAAGGTTGCGGGTTCGATCCCCGATTAAGTTACTAGGTTTATTAATTGTCCTAATATTTCCAGCTGCTGACAACCTTACCGCCATCTGTGAGCCGATTGTCTAGAAAATGTGACAGCCTCGACGTCTCACAATGGGCCTCCATGGTCTGTTACAGGGATAGCTTTACTTAACCTCACCTCCATCTGTGAGCAGATTGTCTGGAAAATGTGGGAGCCTCGACGTCTCACAACCCTGTGGGCCTCCACGGAGTGTTACAGCGATAGCTCTTATATTTAAGAAGAGTAATACGATTCAGGGATTTAACGCCGTGTAGTCCAGTGATAGTTACCCAACGTACCGGAAGGAAATATCGCCTCCATCTTCGGTGTCGAAAAATAAGCCACGCAAGAAGCCAACATGAAGCAGGTAGCAAGCTTTGTATGATTTCTTGCTTGGCTTCTTTTTCGACACTGAAGTTGAAGGCGATATTTTCCTCCGAAACGCCGGGCTGTCTCCAAACAACTCGGTTATACTGGACTTTCATAGTAACTCCCGTGAGAACTTCAAATCCAAAACAGAAAATTTATTTTCACCGATTATGTAACTACCACTCTTGTCGGTTCTCAATTTCCAAGTTAACTTTACTCACACACATGTTAATTCCCCTTTTAAATTATGAAGAACCTCATAATTTTTTTACAAAGTTTAACTAGGCCAGTAGTGCGACGTACGATTGATTTAAATCCAGGATTATTGGCGATTTAAGAAATACTTTGAAAAATACCTACTTGGAAGACCAAGTAAGAAGTGGAAGGAAAACATTGCGCTATAATTTAGGAATATACTCGTAAGTTGTGAGGATAGGTGGAATAAACTGTTTCAGGGTTGTGTCTAGTTGTAGGCGTTTGTTACCGACATTGAACCTTTAAATTCTGGCGCCAGAGAGTTAGCAGATGTAGAGCACATCATACAAAATTCCGTGATTTTAGTCCGCAAGCGAACTATACCGACCGAGCGACCGCCGCTTGTCGGCGAAGTTAGGCACATGACACAAAACCCGAACTTAACGTACATAAATTGTACTGACAATTTACAACGCAGGAAACATACATTCACACGTCTGATTACAACTTACAAGCGTCATATTAGCCTCTCGAGATGACACCGTGTAGTCTGCTACCAGACTGAACGGTATTAATCAGCATCGTCTAGAACATCAGATCTACAGAGATAACAAGAAGTTCTGTGAAGAACTAATCACGTACTTTTCTTTGATTCGATATGAATCGTGTAGAAAACGATTCGTCCAACAATTCGTTGCCGCAGTAACGTTTTTACCGAGCCGGTGTCTAGCAACGATATAGGGATACACATACAGACCGATGGGAGGGATTTATGGTGTAGCTGCTGGGCTCACGTGCCATGATACACATTCCAAATTTAATACAGATTGGTTCAGCCATTCAAAGGTTGATAACAGGGATGGAGATACACAGACAGCATGGTGATATCATAAGCCTACTTTTAATTCTTAAAATAAGGATATTAAGCTGGTAAAAAAATAATCGTCCTGTGCTTAATTAAGCATTACGCCATGATGACGTATGGGGGAGTGAAGGTATAGCTCCACAAATTCTGAACTTGGGTACTAGATGGAAATGAGTGGTTAGATCCATACTCCAATCGTTTTACCCCCCAATAGGGAACCCCCTGCGCCCACTGGACAGAAAGCTGGTTGGGCCCAAATTCCGATTTGGAGGCTGTGGGGGGAAAGAAAAATGTCTTGACCCTGCCGGGAGTCGAAACCCAATTCCTTGCCCGTCCAGCCTGTAGCCAGTTACTATATCTACTGAAATACCTAGCGTACAATTGAAGTACTAAGTTTTTCACAAAACAAAAATAAAATACAGTAAACGTAAAACATCTGTGTGACTAGAGATGTTTGCAGTAGGAAACTAGTCTGTGAGTTTCTTCCGGGTCTCCTAGTCTCTTTCCTTGATACATCATTTAGAGCACCAACGGTCCCTCTGCGGAAATAAAATCCAATCAAAACGGCTGTTTCAGCTCTCAAGAAACAAACATTCGGAAGTCCCAACTGTTTGAAGTACTGCAGTCTTGGATGTGATGTTATGTAGCCTGGCAGAAGTTTACGGATATTTCGAAGGAGCACAATGCCTCCTTCTTCAGGGTTGAAGGACAAACCGATGAAGCAGACAAAGAAAGTATCAAGGACAGTTAACAGCGCGTGGAAAAAGTGGAACTGATATTGGCCAGGTTAAGAACCCAGAGTCATCCGAGAGCGGGCATTAAGAGAATGATTTACGAGAGCGAGTAATAAAGAAGAATTGGCATCTGTTGTAATGGCGACCACGAATCTTAATGGAACATAGGCCTAAGGGATAAGTAAGCTAAAAATGTGTGAAGCTATATTGCAAGGCAAACGAGATATATATTGTAACCCCTTGAAGACTCCAGTCCAATCCAATCCAATAAATTACTGCTGATCCTCGCCAGCATAGTCATTTTTGTGTTCGGGCCCTGTTGGGACCCATGATCATTTTTTTGTTTTGTTTTGTTTTTTTTGCATAGTTTTACGTGTTTCGAAGGGAGGAGAGATCTAAACACTACTGGTTACCCCCCTCTGGGAAGGGGGGTTACTCTGCTCGCTCTTACTCAGACACTCCGCTACTCTCTCTGTCACTGATGGACTGCTAAATTGATGATGGCCCTCGCCAGTACAGCAATTCTTGGTTCCGAATCCCACAGGACTCATCACGTCTGACGGCTCTGGGAGTCTACAGCCCACAAAGATGGCTCTTTTAAAGGCCGATCTGTCGCTTAAGTTGCTACCGGCCTTCGAGACCTAAATGAGATTTAAGGCTCTGCCTCCAATGGGATATGATGCTGTGTAGTCCGATAGGTAGTTATCAGAGTTTCGAAGGAACGTGCTGCCTCATCTTCAGTATAGAAATGTGTACTAGAATTGATACTCAGCGTTCAAAACACTGCAGACATTTGACAGTGCCCCAGTACAGTTTCAAGGTCACCCATTTAATCAATTTCACTGGAAACGGCTTGTGTCTATTACGTGGAAAACGGAAGGTGAAGGACAGAGATACATAGACAAAACGTGAAACAGCAAAATGAAAAACATTCAACTTAAAACTCTGAAGCTTCTAAAAACCGAATGTAATATATTAAGACGTAATTGAACAAAAGAACGTTTTAAAGTCATGACCTTCTTAAATAATTGAAACGCCATTTTTACGTCAGTGTTCTTACAAAAATAGCCATTTCAAATGGCTAGTGCCCAGTTGGCGAAACTCACTACAGCATTATAAATCTGCAGATACAGTCAGAATATTGGCATAATTAAGACAGTAATTACAACTGACGCGTGTTTTGCCTGCCGTACATCTGAACAACTTATCAAGGCTCCATGAAGTTACAACACGGAATGTTGTTTATTTACTTAACTTTTCAAAGCCCAGTAGTTACTTTAGGATTTTTTTTTTCAATTTACCTAATCCTTACAGCCGCTCTATGGCCCTGGGGTCGACTCAGCCTCTAACAGAAATGAGTACCAGGAATATTCTTGGGGGTAAAGTGCGGCCGGTGCATAAGGCTGACAACCTCACCGCCATCTGTGAGCCGATTGTCTAGAAAATGTGGGACACTCAACGTCTCACAACCCTATGGGTCTCCACGGCATGGTACGGGGATAGCTTTACTTTTTTTTACTACCTTTGTGTTGGCAGCACACGGTAGCGTAGTTTGTTGAGGCACTATGCTACAATCCGAAAGGTCATGGATTCGATTCCCGATAAGGTCATTGGATTTTTCAGTTGGCCTAATACTTTCAGATGCGCTGTAGTCCTGAGGTCGATTCAGCCTCTAACAGAAATGGGTACCAGGAATCTTCCTGGGGGTTAAAGGTTTCAAGCGCGTATGGCTGATAACCTCACCACCATCTCTGAGGCTCTGGGGCCCACCCAGCCTCCTATCCAGTTAATACCTGGGGGCTATTTCTGCAGGAGTAAAGCGGCCGAGGCGCAAAGCTGACTACTCGCCTCCATCTAGTGCCGAAGTCAATAATGGTGGAACTATACCTACACTCCTCCATACGTCTTCATGGCGGGGTGTGTAATTAAATAAGCGGAGAGACAACCTTACCTTTAACTGTGGAATAATGCTGTCAGGATTGTAGAGAAGCTGGGATTAGGCAGTGTGTGTGGGCCGCACAGTGCTGTGAGGATTACAGCCCATTGGTGCGCACACGGGCTGTCAGTAAAGGTTATTTCTGAAAGAGAAAATTTTGTTTCCTGTGAGAGGGGTCCCTTTGGGAGTATATGTAACACCGCAAGTTTTCGATGACGGCATTACGATAGAGCACCACCCTTCCCCTCCATTCTCCACCCACAACTCACCCCTAGCAGAATAATTTAACATTTAATGAGCCAAAGTGCTGCTTGATATATATAGTCATTATCTTAATAACGCGTATGTAAGGTGCGGGACAGGTCAACTGCTTGGATGGAGAGCCGTTTCCGAAAAAAGCGAAACTTTTGGCATATGGCGCCGTGTAGTCTGGCAGTTTTGTTTACGTTTCGGAGAAATGTAATGCTTCTATATTCATGGTTTAGGAGGCCGAATGCAAGCTACTATACACATCTGAAGAGTACTATATTTTTATGACATGACGCCGTGTAATCTGGTAGTTTTGTTTACGTTTCGGAGGAATGTACTGCCTCCATGTTCAAGGTTGAGCTGTACGCCTAGAAACTACAAACAAAGAGTGAAGAGTGAAGTTAAAATTACATTAATGTTATAATTAATTGATGTAGGCCACAGTTCGTGTAATTGTGTTTATAACGGTAAGTAGTGCTATATGGTATGTTGCTGTTTCATACTCGGTTTTTTAGATGTCGATAAGTTGGAGCTCTGTTAATTCGATCTGCTTCTTTGTGGATGAAATATTGAGGTATATTTAATATGGCACACTGCCTGAAGATGTATATTTGTATGACTAAAACGTGTCACAGTTTTATCATGTAATTTATAAGGAAACAAGCTACTGGATATGCTTCGATGTTAACTTACATTTGACTGTAGAGGAAGGGGCGACCCTGCCTCATTGGCCCGCAGGTAGCACCCCGTAAGGCCCCCATCCCAGAGTTACGTTGCAGATAGACAGGACTCGTTGGTTGCGGTAGGCCGGAAATCCTGAATAAAAACCTGGTCCTCAAAGATAAGCGGCACGCAGTAGGATAGTTGGTTGAGACACTGTGCCACAAGCCAGAAGGATGCGGGTTCCATTCCCGATGAAGTCATTGGAATTTCAATTGACCTAATCCTTCCAGCAGCACTATGACCCTGGGGTCGACTCAGCCTCTAACAGAAACGAGTACCAGGAATCTTCCTGGGGGTAAAGGGCGACCAGCGCCTAAGGCTGACAACCTCATCGCCATCTGTGAGCCGATTGTCTAGAAAATGTGGAAGCCTCGACGTCTCACAACCCTATGGGCCTCCACGGCCTGTTACAGGAATAGCTTTACCTTTTTTCCCTACAAGATAGGGCGTTTTGCAACAGGCTGGTAATCTGCGTAAGTAAGTTTACTTATAATTGTCAGAGATGCTTCAAGTTGTTCGTAATTGTCAGAGATGCTTCAAGTTGCTCGTAATTGTCAGAGACGCTTCAAGTTGTTTGTAATTGTCAGAGATGCTTCAAGTTGTTCGTAATTGTCAGAGATGCTTCAAGTTGCTCTTAATTGTCAGAGATGCTTCAAGTTACTTAATTGTCAGAGATGCTACACGTTACTAAATTGACAGAGATGCTTCATATTTGAAGACGAAGCAGGCTGCCCATCTTCAGGGTCGAAGAATAAACAAAGCAAAAAAACCAGAAAGTCAATTCCAGTTGTCTCGCCCCAACTGACTTGCTGCTCTCTGCACAATCCGAAAATTCGGTAGTCCGATCGCTCTGGTTGTCACCTGCATTCACGCCACTATCTTGCTGGGAGAGCACATGTTCCTCCAAAATGATGGTTGACTTCCAACGGTCTAAGAATCGCTGTACCCCAGAAGATAGATCTGCTCTTAACAGCCGGTGTGAGAACCTCAAATTCTACATAATGACGGTAGATGACATTTCAGAAATATTAACGTTATTAAACCACGTGCAGTAGAACGCCGCTTATCTGAAATAATTAGTGACGAAGGTGGTTCGGATAATCGAAAATTCGTATAATTGGATTAAATTATTCTCCATAAAACATAATTATAACAATATAAAGTGTACTATGGTATTATGGAGCCGGGATAGCGCAGTCGGTATGGCGACTGGCTACGGGCTACATGATCGAGGGGTCGGAGTTCGAGTCCCGGTAGTGTCAAGAAATTTATTTCTTTTTTCACATCGTCCAGACCGTCTCTGGGTCCAAACCAGCCTCTTAGCCAATGCTCAACGGGGGCTTTTTCCCCGGGAGTAAAGTGGCAGGGACGTGAAGCTGACCACTCACTTCCAACTAATGCCGAGGTCAAGAAAACGTAGATATATAATTCCACGCCCCGAAACGCCTCCATGGCTTAGTGCTTATTTAATTAAGCATAGGGACAACTTTATATTTTACTATGGTATTATAATAATATAGCCGGTCACGGTAGCCGAGCGGTCTAAGGCATGAACTGTCTTCGCTCGCTCGGAAGCCGGGATCGTGGGTTCGGATGTGTTTTCTGTGAGGTACGGACTGAATTGTTATATATTATTCTTATACACTGCCGGTCACAGTAGCCGAGCGGTCTAAGGCATGCACTGTCTTCGCTCGCTCGGAAGCCGGGATCGTGGGTTCGGATCCCACACAAGGCATGGGTGATTGGCATGTGTTTATTCTGTGTTTATTTATGTTGTCCTGTGTTTAGGTAGCGGCCTTGCGACGAGCTGATCACCCTCTCAAGGAGTCCTACCGTCTGAAAATCAGAGGTCAGTGCCCAAGGGGGCTGTGGAGCCATTTGAAAAGAAAATTATAATAATAAAAACTAGAAAGCTTTTAAACAAGTGAAAAATTATTAAATATGACTAGAAGTCAACATTTTTAAATGCTTTACTTGAAAAATTCCAAATAATGGCGTTTGTTTAAGACACGTATTTCTTGGTTGCGTTTATTCGGTTAATTGACAATTCGGATAATCGGGATTCAGATAATCGGTGTTCTATTGTACTTTAATAAGAGAATTTAGTTACGAACTATCGATAGGTTTCAACTAAGTAGGTACCATCTGAAGAGGTAGACATAATGCAGTCTCCGAAAATGTTTTTTTCCTTGGCACTACAGCCCCAGTGAGCCTAGGGCTACCTCCATGAGCTTCTCCGTTCACTTCGGTTTTTCTAGATCTTACACATTCGGTAGAACTTCTTGGGCGGGTGATCAGCTCGTCGCAAGGCCTCTACCTGTACACAAACACAGAAAAACGAACACACACACACACACACACACACACACACACTAAACATCCATGGCCTGAGTGGGATTTGAACTCACGATCCCGGCTTCCAAGCGAGTGAAGAGAGTACATGCCTTTGACCGCTCGGCTACCGTGACCGGCCCTCCAAAAATTGTGTATTTTAAATAAAAAACAGAAAGACGGTGCATAATGTCCAGAAACATAATAATTTAATGTTTTGCCATCTTTATGTTCCTTCCTGTTATTTAGTATGGGGGATTTCAAACATGGATGCTCAGACGTTCCTTCTCCGCTTCTGAATACGGGGAGATATCCTGTATACACAATGCGCATGCGTGGCTCTTCTTGCTGTCATGTCTCGTTATGCAGACTGTGAAACGGAAACTATGTATTCACATATACATAAAGGGGCGCATCTGGAACCCAGGAAGATCTTTCGTAAGGGATGAATAAGGAGTAGGGTGTTATGTAGGATGCCACACGTGTATGATGTAGATTTTTTTTTTCCCCGTGATGGAAATTTCATCCATCCCCTTACAGAAAATGATACCCCCTATGTTCCGACCCCTCTTCGGCAATAACCGCTGCCGGTAGTTGAAAACTTGTAAAGAAGTCATATTTGTAAGTTGAGGGCGGTGGAGGAACTTGTGGGTTTAATTCTCAAGTGTCTGCACCCCCTTCCCTTCCCAGTTCTATTTGGGTTTTGGATTTCTTATTGTTGTGTTTACCCCAGCGTTTCTTTTTACAGCGTCACCCCTCCTTTGGTTGTGATCACCCCCGGAAAAACTCATCTACCCTTCATACTATCCCTTCACTTTGTTGTCCCAACATCCAATAAAACTGAAGATAAATTTTTCTTCGGTGTGACACCGTGTGTTCTGGTGGACGCTCACTGACATTTCAGGAAAACGTCCCGATTCTCTGGTCAGGGTTGATGGAGGCAACATGTTCCTTTAATCATTGATAATTTTCTTATAAACTACACGGCGTCATATCCAAGGAGCCAATAATATTTTCCATCTTCAGGATAGGAGGCAGCATCTTTGCCGAAACGTCAGTAAACTTCTAATAGACTACACGGCGTTACATCCCAGAAGACAGTAATATTCAGTTTCTATCTTCAGGATAGAATGCAGCACCTATAGCCGAAACGTCGGTAATCTTCTAATAGACTACACAGTGTCATATCCCAGAAGACAGTAACATCAGTTTCCATCTTCAGGATACGAGTCAGCACTTATCGCTGAAACGTCAGTAAACTTTTACCAGTCTACACGTCGTCATATCCCAGAAGTCATTGCTCTTCTGATGTTAAATCTACAAGAATAAAATGGTCCTGCAGATCCGTTGTACCAATACGAACTACAATACAAATTAAAGTTTCTTCTTGGATATAACGGGTGTAGTTCATTGAAAATTAAGTGACGTTTCGGAGGAACATATAGCTTCCATCTTCAAGGCCTGTAGAATAAGATAAGCAAGAAACCATCTGAAGCAACCGGAAATCTAAAAACCAATAGAGGCAGGCGGCATCCCGGTTTCTTCTTGTCCATAAAGATGAAGACAAAATGTTCCTCTGAAACGTCGGACTATCTCCGAACTGAAGACCCTACTTTTTAAAATACCTTTACTGTACAAGGAATCTCTCTTAAGAAGTGAATATAACGTAAGATGCGGCAGATTATACATTCAATCCGCTCTTGTCCTCTCTACTTTTGTTGTATAAAGTGCAGAAACTTTGTACAGACTTTAATTCTTTTTCAAGGATTTAGAAACTATCCCTGTATTCTCTAGCCCCCACCCCCCACTGAGTTGATCTTTAAGATGAAAAGAGATCAAAACTTTGCCCTAGTCACACACGGCTACTATTAAACTTTTCCTTTATCTTTGGTTCTCTCGCGATTGTCAACTTTTCTTGTCCAGTCTCACGTGCGCAACTGTTGGGAATTTCTTGTACTACAAAAAGAGACAAATGAAATGTAGCAGCGCGTTTCAGTTTGATGGAAACCGTTTCGCGTTTGTTCGACCCTCATTACTAACTTCGTAGTATAAGCCAACTCAGAGTCAGTCCTTTTCTCCTATCGCTTTTGTACGGTGAACTGCGCAGAGAGCATATTGTGCAGATACTGGATATGAGGTTCTCACAGTGCTGACTGTGAGGAGAACTGTCTTACGACATCTGACGCCGTATAGTCCGATAGAAGATAACAGATTTTTTGTGATTGACATATTGCTTCCATCTTCAGGGTCGAAAAATTAAATGAATGAGCAAACAATTACTCTCGCTGCTTGTTGATTACTTGGTTGGGTCAGGACTGGAGATAGTATGTTCCTCCGAAACGTCGGTAATGTGCTGCTAGATTCCATTTTTTTATATTCCAGAAGATGCTACTGTACTTGTTTACAGACATTTCCTACATAGATGTCAACTTGAATGCACATGCAAATTATATACAAATTTTAATTTTCATGAAAATTGAAATTGCCCGGTAACGGCAAGGGATTTTTTTACTACTTCACAAGCGTCCAGACCGGCTCTGGTGCCCACCCAGCCTCCTATCCAATGGATACCATAGGCAATTTCCCCGGGGGTAAGGTGGCCGGGGCTTGAAGCAGACCACTCACTTCCATCTAGTGCCTAGGTCAAAAATGGTGGCGTATACCTGCGCTCCACAACACGCCTTCATGGCGTGGTGCTTAAGGAATTAAGCATAGAGACAATTTACCTTCACTTAATCATGTATTTAAGTAACACGCCATAGAGGCATATGGGGGGAGTGGAGCTCCACATTCTTTAACGTCGGCGCTAGACGGAGGCGTGAAACTGACCCCTCACCTCCAATTAGTGCCGAGGTCAAGAATTCTGACAGAAATGAGTACAAGGAATATTCTTGAAATATACTTCGGGGTAAAGGGTGTCCGGCGCGTAAGGCTGACATCCTCACCGCCATCTGTGAGCCGATCGTCTAGAGAAAATGTGGGAGCTTCAACATCTCACAACCCTATGGGCCTCCACTGCCTGTTACAGGGATACTTTTACTTACTCTTAATGCATCCACTCCCCCATACGCCTTCATGACGTAGTGCTTGATTAGTTAAGCACAGGGACAGCTTCACCTTTACTAGATCGAGGTTAATGTTGAGGCTTAAGCCCCAGTCGCTTCACTCCCACGGAAAACCCCCTCCCCTGTGCTTATTGGATAGAAGACTGGGTGAGTCCCAAAGCGATCTGGGAATCGAATCCCGACTCCTCTGGCATCAAGCCTGTAGCCTGGTCGCTATACTGACTGAGCTATCCCGGCTCTTCTGGGATACAACAGCGAGAGGTGGAGGCAGGGGTAAGAAATTGAGACACTCAAGTATTCAAGAAGGGATAGGCTATTAGCTGACGGGGAGAAGAAATATGGGGTAGAATTTGCATAATTATTCTGTCCCTTGAACTTTCTGTTTATAGAATTCAGTAATGAAATACTTCTGTGGAGACAAAGAAAATTATCTCGGTTTCAGTAATGGAGTAGCATCCGAGTGTAGGCTTGCAGCTGCTAGCACTGTGTATTGCCTTTACTTTTATGTTAAGCCATCTCGGTGATGAGTGTTCCTGTGTTATATACATGAAACTAACTCCAGAGAGCTGAGTCCTTCTCGAGAAGCCGCCACTCACTCAGCAACACTCAGAGGATCAATACGGTGTACACAAGATTCCAACCCTCGTCCCTATCAGGATCCTGAAGAATCACATCCATGCCACCCCATTCTAGTTCTCTAATATCAATTTTAATATTATTCTCTCATCTACCTTTATTTCTTCTCTACTTGTATTTTTCCTTCTGGTTTTCACAACAAAACCTTAGAATATTTGGACCGAAGAGGGATGAAGGGACAGGAGGTTGGAGAGAACTGCATAATGAGAAGCTTCATAACTTGTACTCTTCTCCAAGTATAATTAGAATGATCAAGTCAAGGAGGGTGAGATGGGCAGGGCATGTAGCGCGAATGGAGAGAAGAGGAATGAATGTAGGAAAGCCAGAAGGAAAGAGACCACTGGGAAACCAAGACATAAGCGGGTGGACAATATTAAAATGGATCTTAGAGAGATAGGATGGTATGGATTGGATTGGTCTGGCTCAGGATAGAGACCAGTGGAGGACGCTTGTGGACGGTAATGAACCTTCGGGCCCAATAAAATGCTGGGAAGTTCTTGAGTAGCTGCAGAATTGGCGGATTATCAAGAAGGGCTCAGCTCCATTAGTAAGAGTGATATTCCTCTTCTTGCGTGCTATATGCCCTGCACATCTCATCCTACTTGATTATATTCAAAATATGACACATAGGTCAGTAAAATTTACAGTAACATTGGGTCGTCATAGTTCAGTCAGTAATATGACATTCCAAGTAGGAGCGCTTGAAACTGTTTACGTCTTGCGTTCATGTTCTCCGTGCCAATTGGGTATAGCGTACAGTGTCAGAAACGTGTCTGAGCGTCCGCCATCTTCTTACAGTGACGTAGATGGTTGCGTCATCATAGGAAGTTACTAGATTCTATTTTCAGTGTATGTCAAGTAGTAATACGCCAGCAGGAAGTTCAGACATATTGGAATTGATGTTCTCATAGCGCTGGGTATGAAAAATAATGTCTTATGGGGTACAACGGACCGCCTCTGTGGTCTAGTGATCAGAGTTCCTGGCTACAGATCCAGAGGTCCCGGATTCGATTCCCGGCGCTACCAGATTTTCTGAGAAGCAGTGGGTCTGGAACGAGGTCCACTCAGCCTCGTGAGGGTAATTAAGGAGATATTTCAAGGAAATAGCGGCTCCGGTCTAGAAAACCGAAATTAACGGCCGTGGGGATTCGTTGCGCTGACCACGCGACACCCTCAATCCGCAAAATATGGCACTAACTTTACTGACAAGCGGCGGTCGCTCGGTCGGTATAGTTCGCTTGCGGACTAAAGGCCACTGAGTTTTTTGTATTCTGGGGGTATAACACCATTTAATTTTGGTAAAAGTCAACCCGATGTTTCGAATGAACATTTCGTCTCTATCGATAAGGTGAAATAGTAAGCTGAGTAACACAAGAATGTAGCAGGTAACAAACAGAGCTGCCTGCTTTGTGACATCCCAGAAGAAAGAACTTTTCTTTTCAGACGTACTTACACAGAACATTTGTTCCATAAGGTTGGCTGTGCAGGGTAAAATGTGGAGTAGATTAACTTTACTTAACGATGAAGTGTCCTTTGGGCAATGTTACTCTGAAATACTGTAACATTACATAGGCTGTTTACTTTTTACAGTGGTACTTTACTACTTCACGAGATCAACTTTCAGTGATACCTGTTTTATGGAGAACATTAAAGTATACAGTTTAATAAGGATATATAAAGTTCTGTTTAATGTGAAAATACTATGGGTTTTTATTACGGAATATCCCTCGTTGATATAAATTTCACACCCAACACGCAAGAGTCCAGGGGTTGATTGTACAGGGAATGCACAGACATGCCCCTTTTGGGAGGCACGGATTCTTACCAGAGATAAAGAAAGAGACAGCGATAGTGTTGTAAAAAGGAAAAAGAAAGTAAGAAATGGGGGAAGCGAAGAATTTTTCCAAAAGGCAAACAGCGTCAGGGAATATATTACTTCCATCCCCAACATATACATACACATTCATCCCTAGAAAGTCATATCTACACCCCTGCTTGTCTCAGGCGTGATAGAAGCCATAACCGTAATGTAAATATGATTATTGTTTATGGTGGACGAGTTTATAAATCAGATCAGAACTCTATATGATTCCATATAAAAAGGAGCCAGTCAATATTGGATCCATTATAATTTTTGTAAGAACGCCTCTGTGGTCTAGTGGTCAGAGTTTTTGGCTACAGATCCAGAGTTCCCGGGTTAGATTCCCAGCGCTACCAGATTTTCTGAGAAGTAGTGGGTCTGAAACGGGCTCCACTCAGCCTGGTGACGATAATTGAGAAGCTATTTCAAGGAAATAGCGCCTCCGGTCCAGAAACCCGAAATTAATGGCCGTTTGGATCCGTTGCGCTGACCACGCAACACCCTCTATCCGATAAAGTTGGCACTAACTTCGCAGACAAGCGGCACTAACTCGGTCGGTATAGTTCGCTTGCGTACTAAAACCACGCAGTTTTTTTAAAATAATTTCTGAACTCACGCATACCAGAATATAACAAAATTTAACCATCACAGAATCCTGTATGCAAAAGACTAACGTTTATCATATTGCAACTACTATGAAAATGCGTGTGACGTAGACCGTTACGTCATCATTAATTAGTTACTAGGTTCTATTTTGTACATAACTTCCGGTGATGATAACGTTGGTGGGTATTTTAAAGATACTTACATGGAACTTTTTTTTTTCCCGTAAGGTTGTCTACACAAAATATGACGTGGTGTGATTGTCGCATAACCGAAGTACTGCCCAGGAATTTTTCCAGGAGGGACTGAGGAAATGCACAAAAGATCTCAATCAGGAATTTTGTATACTGTCCCTGATACGAACCGCATACCTCCTGGATATGAATCCAGAACATTACCGCCAAGCCAGCCTGCTCGGTCAATATAATATTAAAATGTATAAATAATTTACAAAATCAAATTATTTTTCCAGCAGTGACTGGGGAAATACACAAAAAATCTCAGTCAGGATATTCTGTGTACTGTCCCTCATAGGGACCACATACCTCTGGATATGAATTCAGAACATTACCGCCACACCAGCCTGTTCTGTCAATATAATATTAAAATGTATAAATAATTTACAAAATCAAATTATTTTTCCAGCAGTGACCGGGGAAATACACGAAAAATCTCAGTCAGGATATTCTGTGTACTGTCCCTCATACGGACCACATCCCTCTGGATATGAATTCAGAACATGACCAGCACACCAGCCTGTTCGGTCAATATAATATTAAAATGTATAAATAATTACAAAATTGAATTGTTAAAAAATGAACTTTTATTTTTACGTTGAGGGTACTTGTTTTTGATAAAATATCCAGCTGGACGCAAGATGGAAAAAAGGTTAAAAAAATATCTAGTTTAAGCGACTGAGAAAACCCATGACAAACCAAGGGATAATTTCATTTCAGTTCACCTAGAACGTAACTCTGATTCTTGTGGGTAAGATGCAGGAGCACCAGCTCTGACATGTTTGGCAGAATTTAAGTCAAGTGGGAGGTAAGGAAATGCAGTTGTGGGCTCCTGGGATCTGCAGAAAGTGGATTGCCAAATCTTTGCAAAGTCTCCTGTGTTGTAGCGACCCCAATTTGCATACAAATCACGCGTTCGTGTGTGTGTGGCGGAGGTGAGAGGGCCCATAGGGGTGCCATGTCGCAGTTTCCTCAACAGACGTAATGGGATAACATCATGGATTCAGTCTTTTGTTTACCTCTTGCGCTTATCCAGCATCTACAGTTCGTATTGCGAGGCTCGCGTAAGGGGAAGTGAGGAGAAATAGGCATATATATATAATGTGACGAGCTATCTTACGTCCATCGCCGCGCAACGGCTACAATGGAAACTGTGGAGATCCCACAGCGACGAATTGCCGTTGAGTAACAACGGATGAGACGAAACTCGTTACCAGCGTATGAAGAGCGTTCCCGAAGCAACGGATTGCCGAACAAGTGAGATCGAACCTTGCCGAATGGTGTCTCGTACCCGGTCCGCAGAACACCTACATAAGCCGAGAGCGACAGAGCTACTTAGCCTGGTCACCCCCGTGTGGAGGCGGGGTCGAATACCTCCACCGTGACCCTGTGAGTCGTAGGAGACGACGAAAAGGGAAGTCTCAAATCTGAGACAGTAAAATATGGTCGCTTGTTCCAAGGAACTCAGACCTGAGAAAGGCTGCACTGGCTAAGGCCAGCATCATACACAAAAGGCAGACCCGTCCTCTCGTCAGAGAGGGCGCCCCACAAAAACAAGACCGTAAATGCCAAACAGTAATAAATATCTGGTCATGAGTCCCAGATGGGGCTCGACACCAAGACTTACTGACTGACTGACCGTCAGTCGCAATGTGACTTGGACTTGGACACTTAGCCTTCATACAGCACAGTTGCAACCTAGTCGAGACGTCGCAGAAGTCACGTGATACCACAAGCGATAATAATTGTATGGTGTATAAGTGTGAGTGTCCAATAGAGTCGCTAAATCCGAGACCCACGTGAAGTTATTTGTCACGTGATGCGCACACACACACACACACACACATATATATATTGTCGCATGTTTACGATATGACGCGACAAATAAATTCACTCAGGTCTCGGATTTGGCGAATATGTTTATTAAACGCCCACTTTTACACTAGCAAGTACAATTATTCCCAATTTCAGTATCACAGTTACTGCTTCTGCTATAGTTTAAGCCAAACTGCACTGTTAAACACCATTTAACAAGTTCACTGACGTTTCGGAATAACATACCGTCTCCATCTTCAAGACCTAAGAGTAAACCTTGCTCTGTCTACTGCATGTTGCTTCCTTGTTCGACTTATTCTTCCACACTCAAGATGCACGTAGTACATTCCTCTGAAATGTCAGTAAATTTCTATCGAATTACATGGCGTTATATTCATTGATGTAACATGAAATCCAACATATATTTGTTTAGAATATTATATTTCTGCACATTATTCATCGTCCTGTTTTTATTTAAAACAACATTTTAGAGACTGGATTCTGTCTCCGTCACGAAGATACAACCTTTCGGAGACTGGATTCTGTCTGCGTCACAGAGATGTAAGTTTTCGGAGACTGACTTCTGTCTCCGTCACGGAGACATATTTCAGAGAATTGGTTCTGTCTTCGTCACGGAGACACTAGGTTTCGGAGACTGGATTCTGTCTCCGTCTTCAGGTGGAACCTACTCAGTTGGGCCAGTCGATAGAGCTAATCCCTATCTCCGAAGAAACATATGTGTATTAATGTACGATCGTCACAAACTTTTACATCTTGTGTTTGTTTGTTTTCGTATGTCTGTGAACTGTTCGTGTCATCCCGTACACAGACTTACATCCCAGAAACAAGGCCTATATGCCCTTGTTGCGGACCCCTTGGCAGACAGTCTGACGAACACGGTTTGACAACACGACTCCGACGTCTTTCCATTTAGTCTATTTTCGTGTTGGTTCTAGCCCGGATTCTCTAAACGTCCAATTTACTTCTTTTTTTTCGTTCCCATCCTTTTTTTTTTAAATTCCTTTCTCTTCTGCTTTTCTCCACCTCCACCCAGTTTCTTTGACTTCGCCGCATTATCGAATGTTCTCAATTATCGACAGCGTGGAACTATGTTGATGAAATGCATATACGTGGCCGCTAAGGAGTAACAGCGCGTCAGATCGTTGTAATTCAATAAGGAAGATTTTCCTGTTACTACACCTGAGTTATCCTACTCTATATACTCTTCTATTCCATTACAATTTCGATAAGTTTCGTCCTGAACGGTGCAATATATTTCATGTGGAAGAAACTGTTTATATTTGCCTGTACGACTGAGCTTTGAAATACGGCTGTTGCTGCTTTTCTCTAATCCAACTCTAACTTCTGTTCAGTGTTTTAAGTTTTAAATCTTTCGTAAGGAGAGCATAAAACACGAGTATACATATAGGGTACAAATAAACAAACACAGAAACAAACAAAACACATGTTTTAACTGTTTGAGGCATAATAGGATGAGAGAGAGAGAGAGAGAGAGATAAAAGAACGGTGGGGTTAGTGAGTAAAAGTAAAGCAATCCCTTTAACAGGTCGTGGAGGTCCATAGGGTTGTGAGACGTCGAGGCTCCCACATTTTCTCTAGATAATCAGCTCACAGATGGCGGTGAGGTTGTCAGCCTTACGCGCCGCCCGCCCCCCCCCCCCCCCCAAGAAGATTCCTGATACTCATTTCTGTTAGAGGCTGAGTCGACCCCAGGGTCATAGCGCGGCTGGAAGGAGCAGGTAAATTGAAACAAATCCAATGACCTCATCAGGACTCGGCTACCTTCCAGCTTGTAGCATGGTGCCTCAACCGACTACACCACCGCGTGCCCCCCGTCGAAGAATGATGTTCATATAAATAATATTTAAGAATTCAGTTCGTACCTCACAGAAAACACACCACGTCTCGAAGAATACTTTCGCTTGGGATGAAGAATCCATGTATTCTGGTAGAAATTCACCGACGTTTCGAAGGAAGAGACTTTTATATCTTCACGGTCTAAAAGTAAGCCTATGAAACAGCAAGTAGTCGCTCGGTTTACCCTTCCACCCTGAAGATGGAGGCCGTACGCTCATCCTAAACGTCGGCGCACTCCTACACCAAACCAGAAGACTGTAATCTTCACAATGACCGCTGAGACAACCTCACTTCCAACACATTACGTCTCCGTTACATAGATTAACCTGTTAACTTTGTTTCAGGACCCAATCCCTCTTTATTTTGAGCATCATACGAAACATTAATGAACTGTACTTGGAAAACGCACCTTGGACCGAGTCAAATGCTCCTTCCGCTGCGTCCGTATTCTGCTCATCTTCGTAACTCGTTCATGGAGCCGAGCCCTTCTTGCGAAGCCGCCAATTCTGCAGCTACTCAAGAAATTCCCGGCATTTTATGGCACCCGAAAGTTCATTACCGTGTTCACAAGAGTCCTCCACTGAACCAGATCAATCCAATCCATACCATCCCATCCTATTTCTCTAAGATCAATTTTAATATTATCCACCCACCTACGCCTTGGTCTTCCCAGTGGTCTCCTTCCTTCTGGCTTTCCCACCAATATCCTATATGCATTCTTATTCTCCCCCATTCGTTCTGCATGCTCTGCCCCCCTCATCCTCCTTGACTTGATCATTCTAATTATACTTGGGGAAGAGTACAAGTTATGAAGCTCCTCATTATGCAGTTTTCTCCAACCTCCCGTCGCTTCAACCCTCTTCGGTTCAAATATTCTCCTCAGCACCCTGTTCTCAAACACCCTTAGTCTATGTTCCTCCCTTAATGTCAGAGGCCAAGTTTCACACCCATACAGAACCACAGGCAAAATTATAATTTTGCATATTTTAATTTTTATGTTCGTAATTACTTGCAAAATACAACATGACATAGAACAATACCTTAGTATTATGTTACAAGGACAAATTAATATGAAATTATAGAAAACAACCAAGAATCGGCATGGAACTGTTCAGTTGTGACTGTAAGTGAGTGTACTCTGAAGAGTGCGATACTAGCGCCAACAAGCGGCCGCATTGAATAGCTGTCTCCGGCACTCGAGCCATTCTTCGTTGCGAGAGAATGGGTTTCTACTCAAAGGCTCAGAATAACTTACTCAACACTTTATACTGCATTGTGCTTGGCTGCTTTGGACCAGAATATTGCTTGCCATTCCTGTCCAGACACTGCATAAAAGCTGGACCATTCCTTTGGTGGCTTTACAAACAATTTACCGAGTGGAACTCTTTTGAAATTTCATCCTTTGTGCTTTAATAATATATAAACGCATACTCTTGCATAAATGTGTAATAAGGCTCTATATTGTTGTTGCCTGAAAGGGGAGAAAATATCTTGTAGCCCATCACGGAGAACCCTCACATTGTCCAGTATGTTCTCAATATCCCCTGTACATCCCACTCAGCGTGTCATCATCATCATCATCATCATCATCATCGTCATCAGAATAATCACCCAAACAGTACGAGGTACGGTCTGCATTTTTAGACTTGACCTTTCTCAACAGAATGCGCAGTGAATTTGACCACGTCCATCGAAATAAGAATTGTAGGCTGTTTCTTGGTTAATAACAACTTCCTTGGGTGCAGTGTGTCACCGTCCCTCCCTCCCAAATGCAGTGAAAGCACTGCCCTGCAAGATATTCCCATATTTCTCGCTTCTCCTAAGTCGCAACTCAGAAACCAGTTCTAAAATCATGGTAAAAGGTAAAGCTATCCTTGTAACAGGCCGTGGAGGCACATAAGTTTGTGAGACGTCGAGGCTCCCACATTTTCCACACAATCGGCTCACAGATGGCGGTGAGGTTGTCAGCCTTACGCTGCCCCCCGGAAGATTCCTGGTACTCATTTCTGTTAGAGGCTGAGTAGGCCCCAGGGCCATAGTGCGGCTGGAAGGATTAGGTCAATTGAAAAGCCCAATGACCTCATCGGGAATGGAACCCGAGACCTTACGGCTTATAGGATAGTGCCTCAGCTAACTACGCTACCTCGTGCCCCGGTCTAAAATCATGGATAGTAATGATCTATGTAATAACTCCACCCCGAAACCCCACCCCCACCCTCACCCCAGGAATCAATTTTCTTCTTCGGCTTTCTAGTATACAAGTTACGGGAAAATACTGTGATTCTGAAAACATTGGTGTCCAGATTTTGATGGATTTACATGTTATCACTGCCTAAACGATTGCACGGATATTGTTCATATTTGGCAGCCATCGTATTGTTACAGGTTTGTGATCACACATGGAACCTGGATGGCTAACTGGATTTATTGGACTCTTATAACTCATAACTACGAGTACAAAGAATTATAACATTACTGCTAATCTACTCACTTAATAAATCACCCATAGTTCACTCTGTACTTGTCTGTTATCGTCTTAACTAAACATCGCCGGGTTACGGTTCCCAACATTCTTCTGCTGTCGTGCTTACGTCGTTGCTGGCTGGCAACCATCTAACAACTCATAGCCATGACGACTAACTTTAAAGTCAAAGTCAGATTTACTTTACGATTGGCGATTTATCGGCAACCAGTTCGTTCTGTCGACAAGCCCCTTGAGACGATCAGAGATTATTTTTTTGCAACTGAACCCTTGCAGTAATATTTCTTATGTAACACCCTCTCTGAGGAGAGGATGGGTTGGTCTCTTATGAATATTCTTTGCCTTTCGTCAAGTGTACGTGTCTCACTTACAGCAGGTTATTGAAAATTCTTCCTCTTGCACCACACACAAGCCCTCTGTTAGTACAGGCTTTGCAGAGCGGATCATGTCTCCGTCTTACGTATCTTATGCTACAACGGCGGCTTAATCACCCATCTTCTCGTCAGAGAGGATGTTACATAAGGATTATGATCGCAATTGCGCAGTTGAAAAAAAATATTTGTCGTGAATCTCAAGGTTTTTGGCTCCAAGACGAACAGATTTGAGGTAAACCGCCAAACTCTGACGCTAACTCTGATAAGTATTTGCAGACGTCTAATTCTTCTTTATGCGTTTTGTTTGGGATTCCCGTTTTTCACTTCTTCTCTTAGTAAAGTCGAATTATTGTTCCGTTGTCTGTTCAAAAACAGCCTGACTATTCACTAAAATAGCAAGCTTTGTTAAACATCGCACCACAAAGGTGTACTGGAAAGTGGAGTTGGGTCTATAACTTTACAATTTTTAACCTCGTCAGTATATGTAGATGAAAGGTCAGTTCCAGGCCTCCACCCCTTAAACAACTTCCTGTTTGCATTGGACAGGGGGGCTAGGTTGGTCCCAGATTTACTTTAGACGCTACGGAGGGGAGAAAAATCTCTTGTCCCTGACGGGAATTGAACTCCATTTCCTCCACTGCCGTAGCTAGCTAGTCACTATATTGACCGAGCTCATAAATGGACTACTAGTTGTTACTGGAGATAAGCTCCATTCATTCAATAAAAATCGTCTCTTTAATATGAGACAGGAGTAATGTTCGTGATATATCAATATCGTCAGACTGCAGAACTGACTGACGTAATAATTTGGCCCTGAACGCAAGCGACATCGGCGGGAGATGAAGGAAACAGGAAAACAAATGAAGAAATAAAAGTAATATCTGTTATTCTTCAATTGTTTTCTTTGTTGCTGGCAGGTATTGACTGTGTTTTGTATGAAGCCAGTTTTGATATGATGTCTTTGAGAGAAGAAATCTGCAATACGAAAAAGTTGAATAAGTCAGAGGTAAGGAAATGTAGATGCTGATTTCACTAGAGAGCTCTGTGGACACTGTTCGGTTAGGTATTGCTGCCACACTACTGGTTGGACGACCGAGCATTATGGGTTCGATTGCAAGCATGAGAAAAATTAGTCTCTAATCCACAGCATCCAGACTGGCTGTAAGGCCCACCGAGTCTCCTATCCAATTGGTATTACGGATTATTTCTCAATCTAGTGCCAAAGTTAAGAATATATGGAGCCATATCTCCACTCCCCTACATCTTTATAGTGTGATGCTAAATTAAGCACAATGAGAGTTGTATCTTCTGTTTTCAGTAAAGGAACTTGTGTAACGCACTTTTAGACTTCGTCTCATAATTTGTTATATAAGCTTTCATAGCATTAACTTCCCCCTCTTTCTATCGTATTTCTTTCCCAGTCCTACATGTTATCGAATGATGCGTCGAGGCCGACGTTTAACGTCATTTTCAACGAAGAACACGCAAAAATAATCAGCCGGGAACCGCTACCTTTCTATAACATTAAACTGAACGTGTCCACATAAAAATACTATGAACACTGACAGAACAGACAGGCTATATGGACGAAAATGAACGCCGTCTCCCACTAATAACACGCAAAAATAATCAACCGTGAATTTCCATCTTTATATAGTAACATTATATTGTACGTATCCACATAAAAATACTATGAACACTGACAGAACAGATACGTATTATGGAAGAAAATGCTACTCGCTCGTTCGTGACATACTGCGTAATTTACGTTAATGAAATATGTTAACGCTAGACCATTTATTTGGTTTGCTAACCTGAATTGCTAATGACAGTTGTAGACGTCACGTATACAAAACTTCTTTACGTATATGAAAAAAAAAATGTATGCGCTTCAGCAGATTTCAGCAAAATTTTCGTACTGGGTGTCTCTAAAATATTTCAGGAAAGCCGCTCAGGTTTCACGTCACGTCCAGCTGTATCTGAAGGAGTTTTAGTTTTGTGTGGCTCTTCGTGTTTCTTTTCCATGACACTATCAGTGTTTAGAAGAAATAGCTTGAATGGCAGGAACAATGCTGACTGGGTCCCAGTCTTCTTAGACGGAGACAGAATCATGTCTCCGAAACACTGCGTTTGCAAAAATAAACAGGACGATAATTTTAGATAAAGAGAGGAAGCTATATACTGTACTAAAATATAATATTTGTACTGTGCTTAATTAATGAAGCATCACGCCTTGAAGACGCGTGAGGGAGTGAAGGTATAACGCCATCTTTCTTAATATCGGCACTAGGAGGATGTGCGTGGTCAGATTTACACCCCAGCCGCTTTAACCCCGGTACCCATGTGGATGTGCCCCAGAGCCAGTCAAGGAGACTGGAGGAGTGAAGTAGAGAAAACACATACAGTTCCGGCAATCGAACCCCGGCCTTCCAGCTCGTAGCCAGTCGGTGTACCTACTGAGGTTTTTTTTTCCCCACTGACTCTACAGTCCCCTTGGGCCCTGGCCTCTGATTTTCAGTTCATTTTACAGACGGTAGGACTTCTTGGACGTCGCAAGGCCTCTACCTGAACACATGACAACATAAACACAGAATAAACACATACCAAACATCCATGCCTTGTGTGGGACTCGAACCCACGATCCCAGCTTCCGAGCGATCGAAGACGGTACACGCCTTAGACCGCGCGGCTACTGTGACCGGCAGTGTATAAGAATAATATATAAGAATTCAGTTCGTACCTCACAGGAAACGGATCCGAACCCACGATCCCGGCTTCCGAGCGAGCGAAGACCGTTCATGCCTTAGACCACGCGGCTACTGTGACCGGCAATATATAAGAATTCAGTCCGTACCTCACAGGAAACAGATCCGAACCCACGATCCCGGCTTCCGAGCGAGCGAAGACGCTACATGCCTTAGACCGCTCGGCTATCGTGACGAGAGCTAAATAAACAAGAAACATAAAAAAAGATTCGCAGCAAAATGTGTGGTTGTAGTATCAGGTTGACCGAGAGATGGCAGCAGATGAGTATTAGTATAGAGTTTGTACATGGTGAGAATTGTAATGCTATGACAACATTTGCTGCGCGTGTGATGGATATGGTTCTTCAATTTCCTCTCTCTGCTATCGGAGAACTTGCCGAGTTTGACCTAGAGTAGGAAAGACGCTGAGAAGTGCTTTATATTTCGACGGAGTGGCAGGTCTATCTTGCTTGAACGCTGCGACCCAGTACACATCGCTTCTGTATTCCCAATTTATTTCCACTGAACACGAAAACTGCGTTGGGACGCTGTCTGATTACAAGAAATTCTGGGAAGAATTTATGATGTCATAGTTTCATGGTGGTCATTAAAAAAAATTTCATGAAAATTCGTCAGTTAATGCCAAAGTTATTATGAGGAATACACGTAAAAACGAAACAGATTGGTCAAGCTGTAAACGCCCTACGTTTCTATTCAGTAGATTGTCGGTTCGAATCTTAGCGTGGACACAGGTTATCCTGAATGAGAGTTTTTCGTAGCTTTCCTCAGTTATTCCAGACAATACCACGGGACAGTGCGTCGACTTGGCTACGACCACTTTCTTCCAAAGATTCTTTTCGATTTATCTTTCCTCCGTGACTCCGTCATTCAATGCGATGTGGACTGTGATATTGAGTGCATCGCGAACCATCCTCTCTCCCGAAAATACACACAGAAATGTGGTAACTCCACAAGTTAATTTTCTTTATGAAGCCAAAGAAAACAGAAAAGCAAACTGCGTGACTTGAGTCCTCAAGCGAACTATACCGACGGAGCGACCGCCGCTTGTCAGAGAAGTTAGTGCCAACTTTAGCGGATAGAGGGTGTCGCATGGTCAGCGCAACGTGTAACAAAAATCAGAGTAAAATACTAATCTTAAAAAGTAGATTATAAAGGGTTCTGACGATGGTGTATAACACTCACAATTACAGGGTTTTTGGAATTTGTTCATTATCTGGTATTCTAGAAATTAGACAAAACAACATTTCGGAAACTTGATCTGTTTCCGTCATAAGGTGGGTGGGAGGGGTGGGGGGAATATTTATACCGAAGAGAGATGAAGTGACAGGAAGTTGGAGAGAACTACATAATGAGGAGCTTCATAACTTGTACTCTTCTCGAAGTATAATTAGAATGCTCAAGTGAAGAAGGATAATGTGGACAGGGCATGTAGCACGAATGGGGGAGATAAGACATACAGGATTTTTGTTGGAAAACGGAAGAGATCAGTAAGAGGACCTATATGTAGGTGGGATGATAATATTAAAATTAATCTTATAGAGACAGGATGTTGTGGTATAGGACTGGATTAATCAGGGATCAACTGAGGGTTCGTGTGAATACGTAAATGAATTTTCGGGTTCTATGAAGTGTTTGGGTGAAATTCTTGAGTGCCTGAACGACTGGGGGCTTCTCAAGAAGGGCTCAGTACCATGGATTTAAGATTAGTTGACGCTGCTCAAGCAGTGGATCCCCTGTAGCCTTTATATATGCCAATCGGTTAGTACCTCCGGCCTTGACACATAGCCCACTTTACAACTGACGCTCCTGTAGTAAGGTCAGTGTCTACGCAACAATGCTTGACAGTGACTGAGATGTTTCGCTCTCCCGGATAGCACAATTCCGGCTGGCTAATTTTTTTAGTGGTCTCTAGAGGCAATGTATTTTGCAATTAGCAATCAATATTGCAATCTACGTCGCTGTTCCGTTATCCAACTGTTAATGGAAAACAGAAGTTCGATCTATCAACAGGACGCATGCCCTTTCTCAGTAATAGATTATGTATGTGTCGGAGTAAAAGTGGCACAAAGCTCGCCAAGGAGAATGCGCAAGGAACTGAATAACTGGAATTACATTCATTATCTGAATGGAAAGTCGCCATGTCTTCCGAGAAGCGAGTCTGCAGCTATTTTCTTAGAATTGCTTCTTTTTACTATCGCAAGAAGTGGTAACATCGATCAATTTATTCCGCATATCGTCACAAATGGAAGTCGTAATGAAAATTTTGTCACATTTTTTAGTGACTAAATTTGGATTTGTAATTAATTTTGCTGAAAACTTATAACTACAAGTAACTCTGTAATCAATCACATAATTTACACTCCATAGACCACTGCAACTACAGTTTGAATAAGGGTATTTTATTTGTTCACTAGTCGTTGCTAGGTATCGGCTACTAACAATGCAAATTAAGATCGCTAACCACCGACTCTGACCTCCGATTGGTTGTCGACTCATGACATCCGACCCAGTCAGATTTCATTTACGACTGTCGGTTTACCGCCAATAAGTTCGTCTTGGCGCCAAGCCCCTTGAGACTCACGACCAGCATTTTTTTCAACCTCATCCTTGCGGTCGTAGTCCTCATGTAACATCCTCTATCACGATTCGCTTGGCCTCTGTAAAGTGTACGTATTGCACATATAGTCTGTTTATGAAAAATTCTGCCTTTTGCACTATATGCGGCTCGGGAGTCACAGTTTGGCCACTTCTGTGATGTAGTGACGAGAGGACAGGCTTCGCGCCGTCTATAGAGAACCGCCAGAACCAATTACGGAGCCTGCTACTGATTCTGTGGCAAATTAGTGTGTCGTACCACGAGGTGCGTCACGAAACTCGGTGGCTTCGCCCTATACTTTGGTTCCAAAACCTCAAGAAAACGATCATTTGAGAGATCTAGAGGTAGATGGCAGGAAGCATGAAAATATTCTAGAGGGGAATAGCTCAGTAAACGATCACCCAATTTTATAGAAGCGCTGACGGTCTTCCAGTTAGCATAAAGTCAGAGGAGGTCTTGAGGAAATGACTAAGTACAAGGTTTTTAAAGGACTTACATTTCTACGGAGTTCGTTAAGTAATTGATACATACTTGTTTAGTTTGGTGGAAATTAGTTAATGCTATTTACAAGTATCGTTGAGTTTTGTTTGAAATCATTTGAGTGTAGTTCCAATTATGGTTGAATTTTGTTAAAATTAGTTAATACTAGTTCCAATTATGGTTTAATTTTGCTAAAATTAGTTACTACTAGTTACAATTATCATTGAATTTGGTTAAAAGTAATTAATACTAGTTCCACTTATCGTTTAATTTGGTTAAAAGTAATTAATTCTATTTCCAATTATCATTGAATTTGGTTAAAAGTAATTAATACTAGTTCCACTTATCGTTTAATTTGGTTAAAAGTAATTAATAGTATTTCCAATTAACATTGAATTTGGTTAAAATCAGTCAATACTAGTCCCCTCCCTTGGCACTACAACCCCAGTGGGCCTAGGCCTACCTCCATGAACTTCTCCGTTCACTTCGGTTTTTCTAGATCTTACACATTCGGTAGGACTCCTTGGGCGGGTGATCAGCTCGTCGCAATGCCTCTACCTGTAGACAAACACGGAAAAACACACACAAACATCCATGCCCTGGGTGGGATTCGAACAATACTAGTTCGAATTATTGCTGAGCCGTAACGGTACAACTTCAGTCTCAGAGCTAACCTCGGATCCTACGGGGTAAGAGTCTTTCCGAATACCGTGGCGTGTAAAACAGACGCGAGCCACGGGGTGAGAACGCAGTAGTCCCGCGCAGTCTCGGAATATTGATTTATTTTAGCTATGGCATTTGCTGGTTCAAACTGTACGGAGTACTCGGTAAGTAAGGCCTTTCGGTGAGCAGCTAAGCACCGCACGTCTGTAATGTTACATCAACATCTCCTGCACTAGTTAACGATTTAGTTCACAAGGTCTGTCGGTCTTGGAGCTGCAACTTCTTGTCATGCTCGTAGACTGCTAGCTTGCTCTCTCTATAGGTTGCTTCTACGGCATGTTTCGACTTTATAAGGTCATCATCAGGCAGATGATTTTATGTAATTGCTGCACTGTATTGTTTTTGTAGCGCCAGTAAATAATAAAAAATACAGTAGGACTCCTTGGACAGGGAATCAGCCCGTTGGAAGGCCGCTACCTACACGGCATAACACAAAGAGAATAAATTCAGACATTCATGCATTCGAACCCATGACCCCAGTGTTTGAGCAGGCGAAGACATTCCGTGACTAAGCCGCGCTGTCACAGAGGATGGTGAAGGTAAGGTAAATCTATCCCTGTAACAGCCCGTGGAGGCCCATAGGGTTGTGACACGTCGAGGCCCCCACATTTTCTAGACAATCGGCTCATAGATGGCGGTAAGGTTGTCACCCTTACACGCCGGCCGCCCGTTAACCCCAGGAAGATTCCTGGTACTCATTTCTGTTAGAGGCTGAGTCGATCTCAGGACCATAGTGCGGCTGGAAGGATTAGGTCAAATGATAAATCTATTAACCTCATCGGGAATCGAAACCGTGACCTTCCGACTTGTAGCATAGTGCCTCAGCAAACTACGCTACCGCGTGCCCTACACAAAATGGCCAAATTAAAAAAACCCGTTAAACTGTTTGAAATATGAACCATGCAGAAAGAGGGGCAAGGGTGTGATGCCCACGTGTCACTTGTGTTGATACCCTGTAAACCAGTACAGAAGTTTGAAGCTGGGAAGAGGTTTTACTCTATTCCTGGCTGTGTCAATATTTCCTCTGAATAAACGCGATACATATTATGACATGTAAATCCATTGCCAGACAACGCCAACAACACACACACACACACACACACACACACACGGCCAACAATACAGCAACAGTGTTTTCTCTGTGTCTGTGCAATTTGCGCATGCGCAATGACGTCACGAAACAGTGCTTAGGAATCATGTGATATGCGTTCTGTACGTCCAGCTCCCCATGACAGATTACTGATGAATGATGAACGTCCAGTCAGAGCGCCAAACGACTGGCTGGATAGAGGTCGCGTGAGGTGTTTTCTGTAGGTCCGTGTCCGTGTCGCTTCTATATAAATGTGCAGAATTCCTAAGCTGGGATGTAAGCAGCCAGAGTATAGCAGTAACCTGGAGCAGCAAGCAGGAAGTTTGAGGATTGCAGAAAAGTACAAGAAGTCGGCATATGAAGGCTTTATGTGTGCTCTAGTACATCGATATTAGGAGTATGTAATTTGGTGAGATTTTTATATTTCCTGTGTTACAAACCCATTTCCAAGAAACAGATAATGAAAACTAGTTGGAATAGACTGAGATTAGTGTAGAGTGAATGTAAATTGTGGAAATTACTTGTAGTTACGACCTGTAGGTGGTTAATAAATCCAATTACCACTTCGAACCCCGTCGTTAGTCACTGTGACACGTGACAATATAGATGTCGCACATGTCGGAGACAGCTGACAGGCGAGTTATGCCATCTTTTTTAGAGTCTCCACACACACACACACACACACACACACACACGTCTTTCTCTCAGCCCCGGACAATTCTCCCCCTCGGTCTCACTTTTACTTCCATTTACGAATACGTAGAAGGAAAAAAAAGTATTCCTTTCTCTCATTCTTTCCTTGTACAGTCTCTATAAAAGTAACAGTGAACCAGCAAAACTCCCATAAAATATTTGATTGAAATATGCCACATTAACCCGTTTAAGCACTTAGAGAGAGTAAATGTGGGAAAAGGCATGGAAAAAATATATTTCCTGCTTTGTAGGTTCCCAGACTGTGCTCACTTGTCCTTCTTAGTAAAGTTACTTTTAAGAGAAGTAAAAAGGGTAAAGTGTTAACATTTTCTAAATATAGGATGTGATGATATTATTATTTTTTCCCATTATTATTATCTTACTGGACTGGACTGGATTGACCTAGCTCAGGATAGGGACCAGTGGAGGACTCTTGTGAGCACGGTAATGAACCTTAGGGTTCCATAAAATGCTGGCAATTTGAGTAGCTCAGCGACTCGCGGCCTTTCTAGAAGGGCTCAGCTCCGAGGAGTTAGTTAGTAGCCTGGCAGAACTTTACTTCTTCCGCAATACACGGAGTCACATCCCAGAAGATGGTACCTATTACACTCATCGTTGTGAAAACCTCAAATTACCTGGGTTATTATATTATATGGGATCAATAAAAGCCGGCAGCTGATTTGTCAGTTTTGGATCGGCTAATGCCAGTGACTAGGTTCCCACTGTGGGGTACATGTACCCTATTATTCAATAACTAATTCCATGAAGTCTAGTCCTTCTTAAAAAAACGAAAATCGCTGTTACTCAAATATTTCCAAACATTTCATAGAATCGGAAGGTTCATTACCGTGTTCACAAGAGCCATCAACTGGTCCCTATCCTAAGTCAGATCAATCCAGTCCATACCACCCTATCTATTCTATCTAAGGTACATTTTAATATTATTCACCCACCTCTGTCTAGATTTTCATAGTTTTCTCTTTGCTTTCCCACCAAAACCCTATACGCATCCCTCATGTCCCTATGCGTGTTACATGCCCTGTCCATCTCATCCTCCTTGACTTCATCATTCTAATTATATTTGGCGAAGAGGACAAGATATTAAACACCTCTTGTTATTCAGTAAGGCGCCTTTATTGATAGCAAAGGCAGCCGGAACGCGAACTTGACAGTCCACTGTGCTGCATAACACTGATACAGAATGTGATATCTCTGAAATGGAATCGCCGTGATTATGCGGCAACTTCTCTGACGCAGCTGTATGGCGTGTAGCCTGAATACAAGGCACAGAAGGTTAGCCTTGGTGACCTACGAAGATGGGAACTGAGCTTGCTTTTGTTGCTTGCTCGTTGCTCAACATATTTTCGACCCTGAGGATGGAGGCAGTATTTTCCTAGAAACCTGCACGGCGTAACATCCCAGAAGATCGTTTTCCTCATATTGATCACTGTCAGAGCGTCAAGTGCGAGGTGATGTTATGCTGGTAGTTCTTCAACCCTTCAAACACAGTGGTTACTGTATATACTGATTAAGTTAACGTTAACAATTTAAATACGTTACCTATATACTGAATTAATATTTCATATTATCTTAAAAACAAATAGCTAATATTCACATAAACACCATTAACCAATATGGCTTGATAATGAAGATGGGACATGTTCCCTCTGAGGTAGGGACTGGAGATTAGATATTATTTAGTAAAATGTAGGCTAATATTAACATAAAAATTTTGCTATAATTTATCCCTCCCAATATTAAATCGAAATTAATTCCGATTATTCATAGTAAAGCTTATCTTCTCTGCTCATAACTAAGTCCACATCCTAACGCTTTACCTTTTTCACTTCCTACAGCTTTACCCTACCTCAAACGGAACTCTATCTGGAGGCAGAATGGGCATGGCCTATGAAACTTCGAATTTTCTTTTAAATGTAATGTCTCTAACTACCCCTCCCCCTCAACGTTCTCTTGTCTGTCTTTCGTTTTCTTCCTCGTTACAAAAATCCCAGATCAATAAATGTTAACTTCTCAGTTCTTATATTTAATGAATACCTCCAACTTCTAGCTACAAATACTTACAGAAGAAGGAGCAATAACCTTAAGTAGCCAATGAGACGGGTATACACGGGAAATATTGATCAGAACTCCCTTAACAAGCGTAAACCACGGGATATACGTACTTCGGCAACGAAATGAGGAGATATGGCCTCGGATACCGGAGAGGACTAGCGGAAGAACACGGATTGAAGGAACAAGTGGACACCGAAATTTGAGAGAGGAAGACAAATTACAAATAAATAAACCAAAATGAAAGGCGGGAGGATTTGAATATTTGGGCCTGTTAAGGCACGTGACATGACGTCATAACAACACAAATAAATGAGCATCATTTTTCTCATTTTCCGACAGGCAAAAAACCAGGGGATTCTTCACTGTAACAGACTATGGAGGATCATAAGTTTATGACCAGGGCCCGGATTTTGATGACATGTCATCTTTTTTTCCTTGTATCCTATGCGATGCTCTTAAATATATAAATCTCGGATATCAGCTGCGAGTTACAGAAATGTAAATTTTATAGGTAATTTTTTTGTCATTTTTTGACATTTTTTGGTTTAAGGTCATTTTTTTCATTTTGGGGGTAATTTTTTTTGGTAAATTTTTGGATTTTTTAAGGGTATTTCTTGTCATTTTTGGCCATTTTAGGGAATTTACTTCATATGTTTTCCGAAATGTGAATAACATGGAACCGAAGTGTTCTTTCTTTTCTCCTTTGGGTCATTTTTCTGGATTTTTCCGGTCATTTTATAGGTGATTTTTTTAATATTTTCAGGTCATCAAAATCCAGGCCCTGCATATTACATTTTTGGGTAATATTTCAGGTCATTTTTCTGGATTTTTTCGGTCATTTTTAAAATATTTTCAGGTCATCAAAATCCGGGCCCTGGTTATGAGGCATCGAGGCTCCCACATCTTCTAGACAGCCCTCTCATAGACGTCGGTGAATTTGCCAGCCTTATTCACCGGCCGCTCTTTACCCCCAGGAAGATTCCTGGTACTCATTTCTGTTAGAGCCTGAGTCGACCATAAAGTCATAGCGCGGATGGAAGGATTAGATCAACTTAAAAATTCAATAACTTCATCGGGATTCGAACCCGGGACCTTCCGGCTTGTAGCATAGTGCCTCAATCAACTACGCTGCCGTGTGTCCCGAAGCTATTCATATTCCCAGCATTAATGCCACATGGGACTTATGCTGACAGCTGCAGTTAGACTGCACATGTAACTTTGATGATGCAAAGGGTTAATGATTTTGTAGAAGAGTCGTGTTGCCAGTTAACACGTCAAACTATAAATCAGATTAAGCAAACCATGCTTATATCTAAGTAGACTAACATTTTTATTGGCGCATTTCCTTCACACGAGATATAATGTTTATACCGCCATGAGTCGGTCATTAATGTCTCGTTTACAGTAACGGGGTATACCACAAGTAATTAAGGTTGAAATGAAGGTAGAAGAGGCTTTATGTTGCTCATCGTATCCCTTGCCCGCCTCTAATTGGATTAAAAACTAATTAACTAACTCCAGGGAGCGGAGTCCTTGAGAAGTTAATAGTCACTTAGCCCAAGAAATTCTTCGCCTTCTATGGAAACCGAAGGTTCATTACCGAGTTCAGGACCAGCCACTGGACCCGGTCTTGAAACAAATTCATCCTGTCCACAACTTCTAACAATATTTAAAATCAATTTTATAATGTAACGTTTATAGCTAGGCAACGGCGCGATAAACATTTCCTCACGTAAGCGTACTCAGCAGTAGGACGCATATTTATAGCTCATTGATAGGCAATATTCAGCGCGCTAATGGGCTAGAGAGATAGCTATCATGTGACTGGCTACCTTTGGGGTCCGTGCCGCTACCGTTGCGATACAGTTGTTTGGTAAACAAGTTTCAACAATAGAGGCTGTGTTTTCTGAATGGTTGGTGTGGAGACTATATAACGACAGTTACAAGGCAACAAGCAGAATTCATACAAAATCACGATAACGAAAATGTACGCAATATTGATCAAGGCGAAGCCCTACATATAAAGTATAAGAGGCTTAAACTTGGCGGCGGTCAAACATATGACCATTCAAGTGACTAGATTGCTGTTGTAGCGAAAGCTACTAGAAATAGGGCATAATCTGCTGTACTGAGCCTGGATTGACAGAGGCCCTGTATGTATTGTATATACATTTATTAACATGTTTAACATGTATATATCCTTTACATTATGACAAATGCCTTACTACTGCAAACAGTGACTCCGACAAAAGACAGACTCGTCCTCTCGTCAGAGAGGGCGCCCCACAATAACAAGACCGTGTCAAACAGTAATAAATATCTGGTCATAAGCCCAGATTGGGCTCGACACAAAGACTGACTGACTGACTGTCTCACCGACCGACCGTCGCAATGTGACTTTTACTTTGACTTAACCGGTTTAAGTTTTTAAGTAACAGGGACAAAGTGGAGGATTCAGGAGAGTTCGTCAGTTGAGAGCACAAGGACGAGAGTGGAAAGTGTGATACGTGTGATTTGTAGACTTTAATTATGCGTAATATTTGGAGTGTGTAATTCAGTGAGCCTGTGATAGTTCTGTGTTGGGATCCGTTGCCAGGAGACGACTAGTGAAGACGGAGAATCCTAATGCGTGTGCAGCGATGAAATGGATAGTGTGTAATTCAGCGATAGCGCTGTATTTAAGTGTGATTAAGAGAACTTGTAACCACAGTCCCAAACTCCAATCATCCGAAGTGGAATCCGTCATTTTCGTCGCTCGTACCTCCCTACATGTGACAGTATTTTCTCACATCTGCGCCAGCGTCAAGTCCAAGTCAGAAACCCTGTGTAACGTTTAAAATGATTTTACAGTTTGAAATTATTAGCTTTCGATCCAACATCCGAGCTGGACAACCACCATTTTTCGGTAGTCCACTGCTGTTTATTTAATATATCACAACCACTTTACGCAATCGGTCTGTCACAATGGCCACGCGGTCTAACATTTGCCCGCTGTAACACTGGGATCGTGGTGTGGAATCCCGATCAAGGCATGGACGTTTGTTTGAGCTTATTCTATATCTGTATGTAGGTAGCGGCCCTGCGACGGGCTGATCCCCCGTCCAAGGAGTCCTACCGACTGTCTAAGATTACGAAACTGAAGTGAAATGAAGCGTTTCACGGATGCCCTATGCTCCAAGAGGGAGAAACAGGAATAGATAGGTAGGTAGGCAGATAGGTAGGTAGATAGATAGGTAGGTAGGTAAATATATATAGATGGGTAGGTAGGTAGGCAGGTAGGTGGATAGATAGGTAGATAGGTAGATAGATAGATGGGTAGATAGGTAGGTAGGTAGATAGATAGGTAGGTAGGTAGGCAGATAGATAGGTAGGTAGATAGATATATAGGTAGGTAGGTAGATAGATAGATAGATAGATAGATAGATAGATAGATAGATAGATAGATAGATAAACTTTACGTTATCTAGTGACTGTCTCCTCCATATGAAACCTGAGGACGCATAATACCGTACTCTTTAACCTTACAAATGCCAAGCGTCGAACATTTCGACGATTTCAAAAGCCGTTATTTCTGACATGTGACATCTTTGAAGTCCTTTGAGAGCTTATGTATTTGTGCATCTTATCTGTGTATGACATTTACATTAACTTGAGTTAGCATTGTAGGAAACAAAGCTGGAACTTCTAGGGTTAATAATATATTAAAAGTCGAATCTAACCTCCAAGAAAACACACGGCATTTTCATTACAAATGTAAATCACTTAATGATGTTTAGGGAAAGGATATTTTTTTTTCGAGACTCGAGATAATCACACAAATAAAATGTGCCTAATTATATCTCTTCTTATTAACATTAAAAGAAGAGATACGTGTATTTAACACAATTCTATTTTTTTCCCCATTGGCACTAAAGCCCCAGTGGGCCTAGGCCTACCTCCATGAACTTCTCCGTTCACTTCGGTTTTTCTAGATCTTACACATTCGGTAGGACTCCTTAGGCGGGTGATCAGCTCGTCGTAAGGTCTCTACCTGTACACAAACACAGAAAAATGCACACAAACATCCATGCCCTGATTAGGATTCGAACCCACGATCCCTGTTTCCGAGCGAGCGAAGGCAGTACATGCCTTAGACCGCTCGGCTACTGTGACCGGCAGTGTATAAGAATAATATATAAGAATTCAGTGCGTACCTCACAGGAAACAGATCCGAACCCACGATCCCGGTTTCCAAGCGAACGAAGACAGTACATGCCTTAGACCGCTCGGCTACCGTGACCGGCACACACAATTCCATTACTGAGTCAAAGTTTTCTGAGCCGTAAAACGCCCTGCGGGAACTGTGAATGTGTTAAAACTTGTATAAGCGTCAGTGAGTGTACCGCATCTCCCCTGCGCCAATTCCCACATAACTGAACTCCAAGAATTACCTTCAGCATCGAATACACTGGTTACCCACTCCTCGCCTCTACAACGCTCAACTTCAGACCTTCACGTTGGCGCTGCATCTACTAGGAAACCAGTGTTGATAGACGGGAGGGCGAGTTTCGCCTATTGCAATTCACGAACCGTGTACACCAGTTTCTGTAGATATTAACTATTCCAATATGTAGCTGAACGTCAAGATTTTAACGGGAACGGAAAACTTACAGTACAGTCTATACGGAAATATAATGTGACATGTAAGTCGGTTCTAAGAAACGAACTGGCAGATACATTTCTTAAATACAAACCATCGCTAGGTGTTAAACATGTCCATGGAAGTTGTAGACCCTTGCACACCAGATCGTTGCCGCGGAAGTAACATTTTCCTAGGATACTGCTAGACTATATAAGCGGCCGTTTAGATAAGAACGCAATCTCAGCCCAGCCAGCGCCGGTGGTATACCGCTGATTTCAACATTATAAAACAAAACACTCCACCATACGATAGTGTTCTCAGTGTTACTAGACGTTTCACGATAACGGCTTTTAACAACGGCCATTCCTCTGCCTCCGGTTCAAGTCCTCCCAGTCTGTCACTAGATGTTTCCTGGTAACGGCTCCAACAACGGCTATTCTTCTGCAACCGGCTCATATCCACTCCTCACAGACTCCCGCACAGAACTGATCTAAGCTCTAACCTTGTTCCTTCTTATGACATCTACGCACGGACTACAAGAAAACGTAGTTAGTGTCTGTTGTTGCGGGAACGTGTTTACAAAGTCGTTGCCCAGAAACAGTAGTGGTACATCCGTCTCTAACAGAAATGAGTACCAGGAATCTTCATGGGAGTAAAGGGCGGCCGGTGCGTAAGGCTGGCAACCTTACCGCCATCTGTGAGCCGATTGTCTAGAAGATATGGGAGCCTTGTCGTCTCACAATTCTATGGGTCTTCACGGCCTGTTACAGGGATAGCTTTACTTACATTACCGCCAGCGTCCTCCGTAATCTAGAGGTAACGTTCCCACCTCCTGACTCGTAGTACGCGGGTTGAAATACCCGGTGGAGGTCGTCGAACTTTTAAGGGCCGAAAAATTCAGGGAACATGTCCTCCGGGAGGGACTTTAAGCCGTGGGTCCCGTGTCGTAGCTTTACGGCACGTAAAAGAACCTCATATCTCCAAAGGAGGCCACTGAGCAAAATTACGGACGTTTCCCGCCCAACAGCAGTCTCTAATACCTCTGGTAGATGGGGGAAGCATTATAGATACCTCTCAGCTAGTAGAGCCGGTCTCGCTGGCTGGGCGGGACTGATGGTAAGCACCAGTAGCGGTAGGATATAGAGACTGGTAGAAATGATAGAGGGAAGCACAATATATCAAACTGGTCGCGGTGCATGGGGAAACCCACCCTCTCTAACTAACTAACTAACTAACCTCACCGCCATCTGTGAGCCGATTGTCTAGAAAATGTGGGAGTCTCGACGCCTCACAACGCTATGGGTCTCCACGGCCTGTTACAGGGATAGCTTTACTTAACCTCACCGCCATCTGTGAACAGATTGTCTAGAAAATGTGGGAGCCTCGACGTCTCACAACCCTATGGGCCTCCACGTTCTGTTACAGGGATAAGTTTACCTTTACCTTAATATGTGATGATTTTAAAAGCAAACTGGCGACGTTGGCTATTAACAGGAACTTTGTTCTTCGCCTGAAGTTAGGCAAGCCTTCAGAGTAACGTAGTCTTTCCAGCTTTCCTGCTACAGTTTAAGCGTCTTCACTTTGCTTTCTAACGAATTCCCCGATATCACGTCCGCTTCCTATGTAGTACAATATTGCCATTACCGTGTCGTTCTCTTCTGCTTATCGTACTGTCTGTGTGTATATTTTGGTTCTGGAGAGAGATTTCCTTCTTCTCATCCCTGTCTCTACACAAGGACGTCTGTCTAATTTGAATCAATATCCTGTCTGTTTGTCTGTCGAGCTTAGCATGAGAAAAGCCGTGTTGATTCGAGTTAGCTGCAGGGTAAATGATACCTCTCTTGTCTTTACCATTCAAAATCTCGGTAACGCACACAGAGAATGGGTATTATCTCAAAGGTCTCAAGTTCGAATATTTCGCCTTCACACTGGTAAAGTGGGACAGTTTTATTATTTGAAGTTTGTGCTGCTCCCTACCTAAAACTGAGACCTTTGCAGACCGGATTATTATTTAATGGATTTCAATACACTATAATCAAGCTGGTTTTTCTAGCAGTAATTCCAGAAGTGTTCGGTTTGAACCTCGGTTCGGACACCATTTATACTGAGATATTTCATGGTTTTCCTCACTCCCTCCTGACAGTGTCCCGATTAGATTACTGTCGGTTATCTCTATGAACAAACTCCGTGGCATGTAGTCCACAAGCGAAATATACCGACCTAGCGACCGTCGCTTGTCGGCGAAGTTGGTGCTAACTTTTGCTGATAGAGGGTGTCAAGTGGTCAGCGCAACGGATCCCAACGGCCGTTAATCTCGGTTTTCTAGACCGTAGCCGCTATTTCATTGAAATAGCTCCTCAATTATCCTCACGAGGCTGACTGGACCTCGTTCCAGACCCACTACTTCTCAGAAAATCTGACAGCGCTGGGAATCGAAGCCGGACCTCTGGATCTGTAGCCAGGAACTCTGACCACTAGACCACAGAGACGGTCCAATGGAGTGTGATAGAAACTTTAATTTTTAAATATTATTTAGATTAATTTCAGGCAACGAAACTCTAATGTACGTCCATTTATGCGTTATTGCCCATGAGACAGGCTTTAATGGCACTGTTTATTTAACAGATATGTCAGGGGATGACGTATGAAAAATGTTAACACACCTCTCTACTCTCCTGACAGGCTCATCTCCTCTGAGGGACTCGCTGGAAACCGGTACGTTATGTCCACACTTGGGAATCGCTTTCCGCATGTTTACACTGGCTTCTGACCTTCTCATGCATTTTCCTTACGTATACAGATTGAGGTCAAACGGATGATATAGGCAAGACTGCTTCGAGTACAGCCACTGCTTGCTAAACATAGCACCGGAACATCCATTACCCTACTGTAGAGAGCAGAAATATTTTAAGAAACTGATAGTCGCCTTGAAAGTAAGTGAGAGGATAATATTAAAATAGATTTTAGAGAGATAAGATGGGTAGGTACGGATTTGATTGATCTGGCTAAGGATTTGGATCATTGGTAGGCTCTTTTGAACGTGGTAATGAATCTTAGCGGTTCCATAAAATATTTGGAAACTCTTAATTATATGAGGGGGCATGGGGCAGTGTAGTTTGTTGAGGCATTATGCTACAAGCCTGAAGGTCTTAGGTTCGATTCACGATGAGGTCATTGGATTTTTCATTCGATTCACGATGAGGTCATTGGATTTTTCAATTTACCTAATCCAGCCGCACTATGGCCCTGGGGTCAACTCAGCCTGTAACAGAAATGAACACCAGGAATCTTCCTGGAGTGTAAAGAGCGGCCGGTGTGTAAGGCTGATAAACTTAACGCCATCTGTGAGCCGATTTTCGGGAGAAAATGTGGGAGCCTCGACGTCTCACAGATATATTGGCCTTAACGGCCTGTTACAGGGATAGATTTACCTCTGTTGCCTTAATGAGCAGCTGGCAGCTTCAGAAAGACGCGGCTCCATGGAGTTATCCGGTAGCTCAGACGTTCAATAAATCCCTGGATAATTATGGTACCCAAATCAGCAAAGTCACACAGTTTTTGTTTTATTTGAGGTTATCACAGCGGTGGCTATGAAGAGTACTTGTCTTCTGGAATGTGGCGCCATGTAGACTGATAGTTCACCGACGTTTCGGAGGAAGATAATATTTACATTTTCAGTGTAGCAGGAAGTAACAAGCTGAGAATGTGCTTATAATTTCTTCGGCCTTAATATGAGGGCAACACTATTCTATGACGTTTCGGAGGACGCATTCCTTCCATCTTCAAGTCTGTGCACGAATATATGCTACACAAACAATAACCAAGAGCCAAGCAGCAAGTTAAGTGTGTGTTTAGCACTTCTGTGGCCCTTATACTGTTCATCGAAGTTTCGGAGGAAGATACTGCTTTCATCTTCGGAGTGAAAAATATGTCAAGGAAGCAACGAGTAAGAAGTAAGCAGCAAGTTGAGTGTTTGCTTAATATATTGAGTCAGTACTTTCCTCCGAAACGTCAATTGTCCTCTACAGGACTATACATGATACTCATTGTTCTAACAGCAGACTCCGTGAGTGTCATTAGTTGCGACTTCTCTGTAACCTTGGCCGCCATGACGAAGCCCACTTGTGGAAGCTTGGCGTTGTCGTCTTTACCCATCCTTCAACCAGTACCAGAACTTTCACAGGCGGCAGAAGGCAACGCGTCCTGATATCTAACTAAATACAGGGGGTCCCAGGAGGGAAGGCTAATATTCTGGGAGGTCACAGTATCGGTCATTCTAAGCAAAAATGTGTATATGTACACGTGTCTTATTCCGAACGGTTTCCGAGATACAGCCATTTCACTGTACAGACGAGCAGCACGCCATGTCCTCACACGAGATGCAAAGTGCATTGATATTGACGGTGGAATTTTCGTAGGTAAACTGTACCAACTTTGTCACTTGAAGAATAAATAGCGGAATTAGAAACAATAGCCGGTCACGGTAGCTGAGCGGTCTGAGGCATGAAATGTCTTCACTCGCTCGGAAGCCGGGATCGTGGATTCGAATCCCACACAAGGCATGGATGTTTTATGTGTGTATGAGTTTATTCTGTGTTTATGTTGTCCTATGTTTAGGTAGAGGCTTTAGGACGAGCTGTTCACTCGTCCAGGGAGTCCTACCGTCTGTAAAATGATCATGAAACTGAAAATCATAGGTCAGGGCCCACGGGGCTGTAGAGACAGTGTAAGAAAATATAGAAATAGTAAGAAATATCTCTTTCTTATTAGCAATTTTGGAACTATACATTGCACCAGTGATGTGAAAAATAAATTCATAACCGTGAATTTTAAGATTTTTAAACCAGTTTGCTTGTGAGACAGTGAATACAAATTGACGTTAATCTACTGTAGTGTTATTGTCGTTAGAAACCTTACAGACATTATAAAGATGTCAATTCCTTAAGCGCCAAAAAGTATTGTGTTCTCATGAAACCCAGTTAATATTGCTTAGAGTGGCATATGCATGAACAGTCGGATATAGAGCGGAGCTGCGCAAGAGGCCAACAGAATCTGCGCAGTGGGGACATGTTGAATTATACAAAATGAAGGAGTTTAATTATTCAGAGAAATTCCTCTGACTCCCTCGTCTAAAAGGGTTACATTTTCATGATTTCACGCTAATGTAAAAGGATTTAGGTCTAATACAAATTGAGCTATGCACAGTTCCTGCCAGTCACGTGGGATATCTCGGTTTTCATACGACGAGGATTCCCCTGTCAGACTTGCATCTGGAATAGGAAATATTATCTGCGCATGTTAATTGGAAACGTGTAGAACAGTGTGAATTGAATATATATTTTACTGATATTATTTAAACTCATATAAATACAGATAAAATATCTCAAAACTTAGTCATAATTTTTTTTTCACTCGCTTTACAGCCCTCTCGGACCCCGGCTTCTTATTCTCAGTTTCATGATAATTTTACAGACTGCAGGACTCTATGGATGAGTGATCAGCTCCTCACATGGCTTCTATCCAAACACAGGACAACACAAACACAGAATAAACACATACCAAATATCCATGCCTTGTGTGGGATTCGAATCCACGATCCCGGCTTCCGAGCGAGCGATGACAGTTCATGCCTTAGACCGCTCGGCTACCGTGACCGGCAGTGTATAAGAATAATATATAAGAATTCAGTTCGTACCTCACAGGAAACAGATCCGAACCCACGATCCCGGCTTCCGAGCGAGCGAAGACAGTTCATGCCTTAGACCGCTCGGCTACCGTGGCCGGCTAGTCATAATTAATAACACGAAATATTCAGAAAATGTGACACAAACCGTCACTGGTTTTGTGAGTCTTAAATCAGTTTTATTTATATGCTTATCATTTTAGAAGATGTTTAGATTACTGACTGTTATTAGCCATGACATGTCCAACAGGCAAACAGAATTAGTTGTAATGTAACAAAAACAAAATAAGAAATTCTGGGAAGAACTAGTTTCAGACCCACATCCTGAACCTTAAAGTTGGAAGTTATGTTACGGCCGACGGTCAGTCGTCCAGTCTGTCTTGGAATAAAGCATGCATTTGGGGCTTAGGACCAGATTTTTATTACTGTCAGACAGTTGCGGTTTTGTTGATGTGGAGCGTCCTCTCTGACGAGATTGCAGGTATTTTGTTTACAACTGTTGCTGGTCTTCGTCAGCGCAATCATTTTCGGTTCCGAATCCTGCAGGACTCACGACCAAATTTTCTCTCTCAAATTCAAGACTCCCCCAACCTGGAGGGCCAGGTCCCCATATTTATATCCTCCACGAGGGGGAGCATCCTGAACCGTTATACGAATGGACTACTGGACTTGGTTCGATTCCCGACAGTAGAAGGCAATTCTCACTTCTCTCAAGCGTCCAGACCGGCTCAGAGGCCCACGAAGTATGTCAAATGGCTGCTAGAGATGAGATATAAAGCTCGACTCTTCTCCATCTCATAAGAGGTTAAGAATACGTGGATCTATACCTCCACCCCCATACATCTTCACGAAATGGTACTTAAGATATTTCACCAGGAATACACTCAGGAGTTGTTCCTTCTACATTCGCATTTCAACCCTCCATTTCCGTTGTTCATCCCTTTTATTTTCAGGAATCCCTCCCTTGCAGCACCCCCGGGAAAATTTACCCAGTTCCCATGTGGAAGGCCCCTGCAAAAGAAATTATGGAAATATGTAAGGATGTGGCAGACTGTTACAGTTGCTCTGAACTGTTCTCTTCTTCCTCTTCCTCCAGAGGACAATATCGTGCCCTGACTCCCCCCCCCAACATTTTAATTAATGCACGTTTTCCCTAATTCGTGCCCTGTCTGCTGATGACGCTGTGGCCTGAGATTCCAAAACTCGTGCTTTTTAAGTTTCCCACTGAATTAATTACACAAGAACGTCGCCATTCCTTATTAAGAAGCTAATAGTAGCTCAGCCAGTCAAGCTATTTCATGCATTTTATATAGCCCGAATTTCATTACTGTACCTAACCGCTGGACCCTATCCTAAACTACATCATTCCAGCCCACACCCTACCCTTCATCTTTCCTTAATGTCCATTTTAATATCATCCTTACATTCTTCCAAAATGAAATTTCCCTTCAGCATTTCTGCACATAACTTTCACCATAAATCCCATGCAGGCAGTATAGCCCCCTGTCTTCATTTTCCCTGGCAGACTAGCGTAGCGGTACATTTCTAGGCTTGTATTCCTTAGCTCATGGGTTCGTACCTCGATCGGGACTGTAGCTATCCTGATGCTTTCCTTATTCTAGGTCCATCCAGTTATATTCCGAGAGAGTACCTTGATATTTCTAAGAACGGTTCCTTCCAAATTCCTTCCAATTCATCAGTATTCAACCATCTTACCATCCGAAGTTATATCGTCAACGTATTGAGAGCCTTGTAAAATAAAACACAAACTACATTTTATTCTCCTTGGTCTGATTATCTATTATAATAATATTTGGTGAAGAGTACATATTGTCACGTGTATGAGTTTGGATTCATAATTGGATTTATTGAAAACTTAACTATAGTGCTATCACTATTTCACACACTCTGCAATTCATTACAGCACGTACTAACATTTTAAGTTTGCTGTGTCTTCACAAGTCGTTGCCTGGTAACGGCTTTCAACGGCAGACGTTCTCATTACTCTTGGTTTCCCAAACTATTCCCGTGCCTCAGCTACCAGCTTCTAACACTAACAGCTCACAAGGATTGAACCGCATCAGTTCTCTGCCTCACTCACTCACTCACGAACCAACTCGCTTCATTCCACTCAGCTCAAATCAGCCAGCTTCACTGACTGCTTATAACATCTCGGCCCGGACCGTGTAGAGAACACCACTTCCAAGTTAGTCAGTTCATTGGTGCGTGTTAGGAATTTGTTGTACATGAGCTGGCGTTGTTTACAGAGTCGTTACTTAGCAACGGGTCTACATGCTACAGTATTATTAACCCTCTCATTACACGGTTCGTATCTCTAGCACCCTGTTATGTCCTGTCACTTAGAACTAAGCACTTTCTTCATACCGTGTTCTCAGCCGCCGAGATGAGCGAGATATCATTCTCACGGTGATAATCTATCGGCTGGGTAACCGTGGCTCGATTCCCGGCAATGGCAAGAGATTTTTCTCTTCTCCACAGCGTGCAGACCGGCTCTGGGACCCACCTGGCCTCTTATCCAGTGAAAAACGAGGGGTCATTCCCCGGGGGTAAAGTGGCCGGAGCGTGAAACTGACCACTCACCTCAATCTAGTGCCGAGGTCAAGAATAATGGAGCTGTGCGTCCACTCTCCTATCCTTCTTTATGGCGTGGTACTTAATTAATTAAGAGCAAGAACCTCTTTGTTTTTTAGGTATTTATATCTTCTACGACGTGACACAATGCACTCTTCTATTGTCAGAGTGCAGGCAGCAGCTTCCATCCAAACGTTAAAAGTTCTACAATAATATCCTCCCGAAATACAGAAATCTTCATGTCCTTTACCAGTGTTCTTTCCTTAAGGCGCGATCGTGGTCTAGTGGTCAGAGCTCCTGACTATAGATCCAGAGGTCCGCGTTCAATTCCCGGCGCTACCAGATTTTCTGAAAAGTAGTGGGTCTGGAATGGGGTCCACTCAGCCTCGTTAGGATAATTGAGGAGCTATTTCAAGGACATAGCGGCTCCGGTCTAGGAAACCGAGATTAACGGCCGTGACCACATGAGACCCTCTATCCACTAAAGTTGGTACTAACTTCGCCGACAAGCTGCGGTAGCTCGGTCGGTATAGTTCGCTTGCGGACTAAAACCACGGAGTTTCCTTTTTGTAATCAAATTTCACGTGCATATCACACAGAAAATGAATTCCTTCTTTCTGAGCCTCACTTGCGAACTGAATGTTAGTGCTTTTGTTCCGCTTGTACGAACAATTGCCAACGCTGTGTAACACTTCCCCGGTTTTTGGAGAGCTGAGATTATGTTTGAAACCACGTTTTACGCAAGAATGTATCAAGATTACTCCTGTAATTGCCTATCTACACTTCGCACCGCAATTTCCTTATAAATTCCCTATTATCAGATGCGTTATTTTCCCCTAAAATGTATTGTCTCCCGTTATTCTTGTTCTCCCACTTTCTCTATTTTTCTCCTTGCTCCAAATGGTTAAACAGGTCGAAACGGAGGAAGAAAAGCGAGGCGAGGAAAGGAGAAATGGATAGATGATGATCAGCAATAGGAGGAATTTAACTACAAATCTTAATTTCCTTATGGTACATTTTCTTTAGGGATAAGATCAGATTATTTGGTTTTGTAGCAAAAAAAAAAAAGCGATGTTGTTTGGAGGCATAAAATGGCGAAAACATTGGGAAGAAATGGTCTTGTTCACAGACGTTAATTCAGAGGTGCGTTAAAAGATGTTGCTGCGTTAAATTCGCCGCTCAGCTGGAAACATTTGAGTTACTATCGCAGCAAAGCGGCCTCCGTAGTCTAGAGGTAACGTTCCCACCTCATGACTCGTGGTACGCGGGTTCAAATACCCGGCGGAGGTCGTCGAATTTTTAAGGGCGGAAAAATTCAGGGAACAAGTCCTCCGGGAGGGACTTTAAGCTGTGTGTCCCGTGTCGTAACTTTACGGCACGTAAAAGAACCTCATATCCCCAAAGGGGATCACTGAGCCAAATTCCAGGACGTTTCCCGCCCAACAATAGTCTCTAAGGCCTATGATAGATGGGGGAAGCATTATAGACACCGCTAAGCAAGTGGCCGAACTCGCTTGCTCGGCGGGACTGATGGTACGCACCATTTATCGGTAGGGTAAAGAGACTGGTAGAATATCATAGAGGGAAGCACAATAGATGAAACTAGTCGCGGTGCATGGGGAAACCCACCCTCTCTCAATAATTAACTACTATCGCAGAAATTGCCTAAGTTCTAGGAAGAAATTATCGTTTACTATTCTTTCACTACATACTAATTGATACAACACGGACCGTACAGAAAACAGAGCGTCTAACAAATTTTGAATTCAATGTGACATAACCCCTGAAAGCTGTAATATTGGAGCCAGAAGAGACAGAATATCTTAGACAACGGTTCGGTAGAAACACATTCCCGCGGCAAAGAATTCACATGAAATCAAGGGACTCTCGCAGAGACGGGTTAGTTCATCAGCTTGGATTTGTTTTTTAAAATAAGGAAAACAGGCTAAAAGTACTTGAAACATTAATCATGCTAACCGATGTCCCGTACGGGGTTTGCACTGTGGAAATCCAGGAATACTGCCAACTCGACTGCCACGTTCGGCCCTAACATTATTAAGTGAAGGGAATTATGAAACTCCTCATTATATAATTAACTCCAGTCCTTTGTTACTTAACTGCAGCATGATAACTATAGGAGTAATGAAATTAGACCGTGGCTACTGCGCCTTGTCGGGGAGCGTCCTCGTGCACCAGTGGGCTCTGATATTAATCAACTAAATGTATTATAGTTGGCTCTAGGACTGAGTCTCAAAGCAAAGTAATTCGCACGCTCCCCGCCATGTTGCCTCTGTCGGGGATTCCTGCAGCTTGGGTACACATTTGGGTAAACTTCAGCTGTCTCTGAAACGTCATACAGGGTGTAACCGCAATATGGATTCCTTGTTACCATTCCTATGTGACTGAGTGGCCTCTGTGGTCTGGTGGTCAGAGTCCCTGGCTACGGATCCGGAGATCCGGGTTCGATCCCCGGCGCTACTAGATTTTCTGAGAAGTAGTGGGTCTGGAACGGGGTCCACTCAGCCCTGTGAGGATAATTGAGGAGTTATTTCAAGGAAATAGCGACTCCAGTCTATAAAACCGAGATTAACGGCTGTGGGGATTCGTTGCGCTGACCACGCCACCTCTATCCGCTAAATTTGGTACTATCATCGCCGACAAGCGGCGGTCGCTCGGTCGGTATAGTTCGCCTGCGGACTAAACAACGGAGTTTTTTACTCCTCCTACGAATATAGCTCGAAATACTGATATCGTAAAATATACCACAAAATAATCCAAGCAAATTCCGGAATGGGATTTTAAATTTGGCCACTAACATTTTTTTTTCCAAATCCCCTCAATTATATTCAGTCTTTCGACGCTACGTAGACCTAGTCCCAGTTATAGACGTCGTTAAATAAACAATAAACAAGATAAAACCGAAAAGTTTCACAGTAGACCCTAATGTGTCACTCGCTGCTTTGTGAGTTGTAAAGCAGATCATTCCCCCCTTCGGATACTGGTCCGTTTGTCTCTGTGAAGACCGCAGCTGTAATTGAGGATGGACAATGTCCATTAACGAAGTTCTTGTGTGGTCTCCCGGCCACACCGCGTCCTTCTTTATGTCTTGTTCTGCCTCTCCTCACATTTATCTCGACCTATCTGATCACCCAGTTCATTGTAATCGGCATTCTCGCTGGCTACGAGACCCACAGATCACTAATACACTTCATCTATTAGTGTCCCTTTGAAACATCGTGGTAAATACTGGTGACGTCTTCTGTGGCGTTCAGCAATTCGACATTTCCCCACCAGAGTGCGTTAGTGGGAAATCGTTTGGACCTCAGAATGATCAGTGCTTCCTCTCCTGAACATTAACTGACTGATCTCTGTAACGATGTTCAGATGTGAAACGAAATCTGTAGATATTATTTTGCTGAAGATGGATCTTCAGAACTTAATGCAAAGTTTCTCTTATATCCCATTTACGTAAAGTGAAAATCGTATCTGTGTGTATGTTCTCGTGTTTTATCTTCCAAACCGAAAGGAATAAAAGAAGGAAATAAGACAGAGAGGAATAAGAGAGAGAGAAAGAAGATATACAGAAAGAGAAACGACGGAGGTAAGAAACAAGTAAAACGAAAGGAAGTTGAATGCATAGATGGGTTACATAAACGAAGAAAATTAGATAAACATACATACATAAACATAAGTAAATAAGGCAAATACTTGATGCAAATAAATTGTACACTACGTAAACATACCGACAGACAGACAGATTTGCAGTTTGGTAGGTACATTACATAGGAAGATTTCTTCTCCTCTCGCTCCCACTTCGGAGCACAGGGCTGATTCCTGTTCCATGATCATTTTACAGACGGTAGGACTCCTTGGACGGGTGATCAGCTCGTCGCAAGGCCTCTAACGTGGGTAGATTACTTAGGAAGAATTGGTAGGCTATGTAAATTAGACAGATTATGTAGGTAAATATAAACATAGGTAGATAGACATGTGGCCGCGCCATAGCTCAAGCGGTTAGTCGCTGGCTTCCCACAGCGGCCGCCCGGGTTCGATCACGGGGGTCTGGTCTTGTGGGATTTGTGGTGGACAAAGTGGCGCTGGGGCAGTTTTTCTCCGAGTACTTCGGTTTCCCCTGCCAATCTTCATTCCAGCAGTTGCTCCACAATCACCCTCACCTATCATCTGGGGCTGGTACAACAGGCCAGAAGTGGCCGCAGTACAAGGGGCTTAGTCCCACTCCACTAGCAATGAGAAAAAAAGTCCGAACAGGAGATAACGCCGCGCGATTGCATCCTGGGGGTGTAGGGTTCGAGTTTAAGATGGAATACTGGCAATTCTGACAGCATTCGTCGTTTTCTTCAGTCACCGCATCTCCATCCAGAAAAATTTGAATGAAACTACAGCAAGCCCGTTACGAAACTTTGGCTTCTTATGGAGTTATAGCTCCAGTCTTTCTTCACCTCAGAAATAGATGGAGGTGAGTGGTTAGCTTCACGCCCCGGCAAATTTACACCACGGGAGGAAACTGCCGGTATTCATTGTATACCGGTCTGGACTTTATGGGGAACAGGAATTTCACCCCCGTTCATGCAACCCATACACTGGTCATGATACTGTGGCGTACCGACCCGTTGCTAAGCCACGACTTTGTACACAACGACTGTTTCTGGGCAACGGCTCGGTAAACACGTTCCCACAGCAACGAATATGTACACAACAATAGAGTTGCTGTTGGAAAAGAGGTGTTTCTACGTGGTCCGTGCCGATATGTTATAAGCAAACGACAAAGAGTACCGATAGTGATTTCAGCATGGAAGGCTGTGAAGATTGAAAATGAAATCGTGAATTTGAATAATCTACCATATTAGAAGCCGCTGCCAGGCAACGGCTGGCGAAGACAAAGCAGGCTGGAAAAAAGCTTAGCGGGTGCTGTGGTGATTTGTGAATTGTGGAGATTAGCGGTGACGCTGTAATTGCTTGTGGTTATGATTTGTATGTATAGGTGATCAATAAATATATTCACCAATCCGAACCCCGTCTATAGTCACAACCCTACACATGACACTTTGAAAGAGTGGTATAAATTATAGTAGCAGTGTAGGTAAAAGTAGGAACTCCTTGGAAACGTGGGGGACATTTTATTATGGGCCCGAGAAAGAGTATTGTTCCTTAGAAGGTTCCCACGCTACACCCACTCGTCCTTCTGAAAATGGTGAAACTGAAGGCGTTGTATGTTCCACACAGTATATAGCAGTTCAGTTCGTACCTCACAGGAAACGTATTGCGTCTCCGCTATAAAGACCAAAAGGTTAATGCTGTTTCGGAAAACTGTTAATTACACAAATACACTCTGTGGGTAGAATGCAGAATTTTAGCATGTTAAAGAAGGTGGTACCACTGGGCTTTGAGAGGTTATGCCCTTATTTGTTCTTTTTCTTCTTTACCATTTCAGGATATTTGTAATCTGGTGTAGGGCATGGTTTTCCTTGCCTGCCTGATGCGATGTATGTACGAGTATTTCATGGAACGCAACCATGTCTTAAGGACTTAGAAATTCATTAGCAAGATTCCAGTAATTAGCAAGTGGCAGCTGCAGAATCCGCTCTTAAGACACAGCTGCTCTTGAAACACAATAGGATTTGGGTCAAGACGTGAAAGAAATAGACAGAGGCAAGGGCCGCTGATTCTGAATTGAATCATCTTCACTTCTGTTTCCCAGGCTACAGCATGCATTTCGTATTCCTAGCAGGAAAATGGAAACCATACTATTCCCTAGATAGTAATATTTGTAAATGAAATCTAACAGTTCGTGACGATGCTATATTAGTGCAAATATTATTCTTCTGGACATTATCCATCGTCCTGTTTTTTTATCTAAAACGCACGTTTCGGAGACTAGATTCTGTCTCCGTCACGGATATATATATATATATATATATATATTCATTCATTCATTCATCAGTAATCTGTCAGACGACAGGTCCACAGTCTCTTCCAAAACAGTTCCTCCACTTAATGCGATCTTCTGTTTTTGGAAAGAGACTATCCAGGAAAATTCATAATGTGGTAGTTTTTCCATTTGCTTTCCACATCGCAGTACAACAGCAGTTCAAACCACTCTGGTCACGCCTGTTGCTATACGAACTTGAACCATCTCGAGCATCATTTGCTCTGTACTTCAAGTCGCTGCTGATGACGCTGCTTCCGGCATCAGTTGTTGGTTTTTGGTGTCTCTCTTCGTCTGATGTCTACCCTTTGACCTGTCCAACAAGGGAGGCCCTGCCAGTAGCTACGCTACCGCTGGTATAGCTCTCAGGGTCCTTGGCATACTCAAACCCCTAACCACGATAAGGTGGTGACACCAACGAGGGGTTTAATTATTATTATTGGTTAAAAGTTCGTGAATTAAAGTTCAACTTATGTTATTGGTTGCACTTTCACTTGTTTGTGAGGTCTCGCTGTTCTTCCGCGTTCTCTGATGCTGCTGGATCTGTACGATCGTTGCGACAGCGACAGGTGCATTTCCCTCTCATCCCGACACACTTCTGTGACAAACGGCTTTTCTTTGTTCCGCAAATTCTCTCACACTTTTTAGAGTTTCAGAGGGCTAATATTCTTCTTTTCTGTTATGTGTCGCCTGAAGGCCGGAATAATGGTGCCAGAGGAGACGTCCATTGCTATATATATATATATATTCTAAGACTGGATTCTGTCTCCTTCACGGAGACACATAATTTCTCGGAGATTGGATTCTGTCTTCGTCTTCAGGTGGAACCTACCGACAGAGCTATTCCCTATTTCTGGTCCTGTAGGGACTGGCTCTATCAATCTGGCCTAACTGAGTACGTTCCACATGAAGACGGATACAGAATTCAGTCTCCGAAAAGTTATATGTCTCCGTGAAGGAGACAGAATCCAGTCTTCGGAACGCTGTGCGTTTAAATAAAAACAGGATGATTGATAATGTTCAGAAACACAATATTTGTCTTTGTGATAGAGATATAGTGAGTTTCTGCGAGTTAGAAACTGAATCCATCTGTTAATTAGATCAAGGGCGGTATTTTCTGGGCAGTGGCGCCGTGTAATCTCATAGAAGTTTACCGACATTTTGAAATAATATGCAGCCTCCATCTTCAGGATCGAAGAATAAGCCAAGCAAGAAGCAAATAGTACCGGGTAACAGAGGGTCACATCCCAGAAGACAGTTATCTTCAAAGTTATCACTGTGAGAACCTTGAATCCAGCTTTATTTAAATGGATTTTAGGCTTAAGAGGGTGTGCGTAAATGCGATTGCTTAATTTTTTTGCATTTGATGTGACTGCGAAGTTTTTCTTTCTGGAATTCGGATTTCATTCTGTGTAAAAGATGTCTCTCTAGGTCCTCCTCATGGTCTCCTTCCTTCTGGATTTCCTAGTAAAACATTTATGTATTTCCATTCTATACATGCTACATGCTTTGCCCCTTGACTTTACTTTTCTAATTACATACTTGGCGAAGAATACAAGTTACGGAGCTCCTCAATGTGCAGTTTTCTCCTTCCTCTTATTATTTCATTCGTCGTGGAACCAAATTTTCTCCTCAGAACCCTCTTTTCGGACACCCTCAGCATGTAAGTTGAAGTACTGATCAAGTTAATTCGTTTTTCATTTTATTTATTATAACATTTTTACTTAATTTTCATGTTCCCTGCCACGAAACCCTAATTTCACAAGACTTATTTATCTTTAAATCCTTCATTTCTTTCTCTTGACGTTCTTCGCTCGTTTTCTTTTCTGTTTTCATTTATGTCCTTCTCTCCTCCCCTAAGGTGTTCAACATCAGCGTCTGTTTTGTGCCCAAAACTACTTCAACTTTAGTTTCTCTCTCTCTTTGTCCCTCAATCATTGTTATCATGCTTCAACTGCCCTCTTCAACCTCAGTATTCCACCGCCTTCTACAGTGCACTCTCTTCTAGTCAGTGGCAGCGGTCAGCAGGTAGTCATCTGTTTCCGACATGGCCTCCTCGGAAACTTTGTAGTTGGCAATTCCTCCGCAGTACTGCAGCGCCAGTGTTCCATATAACGTGCACACTGCACTGAGGTTAGATACGACCCAATACATACGCGATAGAGAGTCCAGATATAAAAAAAAATAAACAGCACAAAGGACATCTTATACTATTTTTGTGACTACTTCATACAAGAACTCTTCACTCAGCGACGATTTCTCGAGTTCTTTTCCTTTTTCGACGGCAGCGCGCAAAACTAACCGAGTGGACCTCAGATCCCTACAGAATAAAGTAACTAACCAACGAACTAAATCATTTTTGAGAACCTTCTAGTCGCTCAGCTACTCAATAATTTCCAAACATTTTATCGAACCTGAAAGTTCATTACCGTATTCACAAGGGTCCTTCACTGGTCCCTATCCTACGCCAGATGAATCCAGTCCATACAACAAGATTCATCTTAATATTATCCTTCCATCTACGTCTGGGTCTTCCTAGTTGTCTCTTTCCTTCTGGGCAGTAGAAACAAAACCATAGAAAAACATAAAGCAAAGGTATAGTGGTGCCCGTGCTTAATTAATTACGCACCACGCTATGAAGACGTGTGGGGGAGTGGAGTTACGAGGTGAGTAGTCAGCTTCACGCCCCGGCCTCTTTACTCCCAGGGAAACAGACCCCGGTACCAATTCGATAATGGCTGGGTGGGCCCCACAGCCGATTTGGATGCTGTGGAGTAGAGATAGATTTCGTGCCCCGTCTGGTTATCGAACCCCGTCAATCTAGCTCGCAGCCCCTCGCTATACCGACTGAGCTACACTTAAGTCTGGAACACTCACGTTTGTAACACGTCCTTCCATCCTTACTTTCTGCGTCTTGTTGTGGGCGGATGTGAAGTAGGCACAGACATTCCCGCTTAGTTGTCAGTTCGAAAAATGCGATTTCATGTTAGTGCGTTCAGATAATTGAGACCTGTTTCGGTTACTATTGAATTTGTTGCTGACCAACAGAAGGACGAAAGGAGAAGCGTGCGTAGATTATTGTGTGGGATTCCCAAGGGGGAATTCGAAAGGAGACGCGAGAATTATGCTCCATTTATGCGGTTCCAGCCTCCGTGAGATTACTTCTTCCTTTGGAGCACAACTGCCTCATTAATCACGGAATAATTTTATTAAATAGCCATTAACACGACATGTATTTTACTACTTACTTACTTAGACATGGAGCTGAGCCCTTCTTGAGGAGCCGCCAATTCTGCAGCTACTCAAGAATTTCCCAGCATTTTATGCAACCAGAAGGTTCATTACCGTGTTCACAAGAGCCCTCCACTGGTCCCTATCCTGAGACAGACCAATCCAATCGATACAATCCCATCCTATCTCTCTAAGATCCATTTTAATATTGTCCACCCACCTACACCTTGGTCTTCCCAGTGGTCTCTTTCCTTCTGGCTTTCCCACCTATATTCATTCCTCGTCTCCCCCATTCGTCCTACATGCTCTGCCCACCTCATCCTCCTTGACTCATGTATACTACATATTAATAAATTATCTATTTGAAATAGTGACATGTTTCTGGCTCAGGATAGGGACCAGTGGAGGGCTCTTGTGAACACGGTAATGAACCTTCGGGTTCCATAAAATGTTCGGAAGGAGGAGCTGAGGAAAGCCGTGAAAACCTATCAGAATAGACAGTGTTCCGACCGAGATATGAAGTTGACCTTTACAGTTTTGCCGACCTGCTCGGTGATACAGGCAGTCCCGTAGTTCAGTACCAATGTTTCGAGGTAACCTACTTCTTCCATCCTCACTGCACACGGCGTCACAACTCAAAAGACTTTGATCTTTGATCTTTGACTCGAGGTATAAAAACTGATTTAAGGACGTTTCGCTGTTCATTATTGCTGCCTGCCACACGCCACCTGCAGAGACAGTGAAGGCAGTAGAAGCCAGTATCTGTGGCGGGCAGCGCGAAGCGCAAAGTTACGTAGGTACGTGCATTTCTTATATTCCTATAGCAATATTCTTCATTTTTATGGACGGCTGCAACTCCTTATAGTCCCATTATTATTATAACAGAAACGTTTCCATTCCATGTTTGTTCTCAGCAATTGTCAAACAGAAGGAACGGAAATGTTCCCGGCAGAATAAAATTCCCTGAAGGGTAGAATAAGACAAAACCTAGGATAGTATCCTCTAACCAAACAGTAACGGCGTTCTCTTGCGCCGAAGTTCCTTATCTTCATTTGAAAGAGAAATATATATATATATTTATACATATAGATTTTGTCTTACTTCGAACTGATTCCCTTTGCCTGTGGTTCTGTATGGGTGTGAAACTTGGTCTCTGACATTAAGGGAGGAACATAGACTGAGGGTGTTTGAGAACAGGGTGTTGAGGAGAATATTTGGACCGAAGAGGGATGAAGTGACAGGAGGTTGGAGAAAACTGCATAATGAGGAGCTTCATAACTTGTACTCTTCTCCAAGTATAATTAGAATGATCAAGTCAAGGAGGATGAGGTGGGCAGGTCATGTAGCACGAATGGGGGAGATGAATGCGTATAGGATATTGGTGGGAAAGCCAGAAGGAAAGAGACTACGGGGAACACCAAGGTGTAGGTGGGTGGACAATATTAGAATGGATCTTAGAGAGACAGGATAGGATGGGATGGATTGATCTAGCTCAGGATACGGACCAGTGGAGGGCTCTTGTGAACAAGGTAATGTACCTTCGGGTTCCATAAAATGCAGGGAAATTCTTGAGTAGCTGCAGAATTGACGTCTCCTCAAAAGGGGCTCAGCTCCATGAGTAAGTAAGTAAGTCGAACTGATTCCCTTCTGCAACATCTTACAATGATGATTTCTTAGTTCCTCGTTAATATTTAATATCACCACTGTCTGTGTCATGAAAATGGGACATGGTTTGTTCTTTGGTTTATTAGGTAATCCGACCGAACGCATTGCCTTAACCGGTGACGGTTCTGATTTGAAATTTGGAGGCGCCAGGTTCGAATCGTGGACAGGACATCGACTACCTTGAATGCTCACAAGCAACGGACGAGATTAGAGAACGGCCGCTTCCTGTCACATCATTACAATTGATTCTTAACTAATCATTCTACAATTCAAAGCAATATTCTCTGTGCCACTGACAACATTAAAAAAAGCCATGAATGATATGAAATTAGTGAGTAGCACAATCACCTGCTCTCTCATTCAGACTCCTAAATAATAATTTAATCATCCAGACAATCGATTTTTCAATTTCTCGTTAAATTAATCACTTACATATTCAATTCATCGCCGATCACAGCGGCCGCGCAGTATAAGTCATGAACTGTCTTCGCCCGCTCTAAACACTGGGATCGTGGGTTCGAATTCCATTTGAGGCATGTATGTCTGTGTGTTGTCGTGTGTAGGTAGCGGCATTGCGACGTGATGAACACCGTCCAAGGACCCCTACCAACTGTGTATAGGATCGAAAAAGTGAAAAGCGGCCATGGTCCAAAGGGTTGTAGAGCTATATAGAAAAAATCAATTCCTGTTTTAGTTAACCGGTTAATCGTTTAGTCACTCTGTTAATCAATTAATAATTCAGTAAATCGGTTTATTAATCGTTCGGATACAGAGTCAATCAGTTAATTACAAGTAGATAACTATTAACATTTCCGGTCACTTCCTCCATTTCTTAATTGGTTCTGTTGGGACACTCAGTCGCGTAATGCGGTATCGTGTGAGACAGTCAAGCAGGTCTGAGCGACTTGCTCACCCCAAACTTCAGTAACGACCAACAAAACCAACGACATTTTGACCCAGAAAACAAAAATCTTCATAATCACCGTTCTGAGAACCTCGAATTTCACAACGTACACAAAGACCCTCTTACTCACCTCCAACTTGTTCCAAGGTCAAGAAAACGTGGATCTGTACATCCGCTCCCCCATACGCCTTCATGGTGTTAGTGCTTAATTACTTAAAGCACAGGGACAACTTCACCTTTTTACTCAAAGATACTCAAAGATCATACCTGAAATTTGAAGCTAAGATGAGAAGTTTGTGTGACAGAACTTTCTTCCATTTTGTGAAGGGCGTCAAAATGGAGATGGAGGAAACATGCACAGAAAGGGGAAAAAAAGATTTTTATTTAATTCTTACCCATACATAAACATACTTCATTTTCATTCGAGACTCCGTTTCTATGTAAAGATATTCACATGGCAGTGCTCAAAATGCAGAACAGAATACAAAGCCGTTTTTAGTACCGTGAATAAAAAAGGAAGAAATACGTGGAAACTAAGAGGAAGCCATGTAACTAGAAATGGAGGAAGGTGGATTCCTGCGTGCGTACAGAAATGTATTCAATTGTGAGAGTATATTACGCAAAAGTTAAGATTTTCCACCGCCAGGGGGAAAGAAAAATAAACAAGAGAAATACTAGGGTTGGGGCGGGAAATAGGGAACTTAAATATGACAAAGAGCGAGACAGAGAAAAAAATATGAATACGAAATTTTACTGGAAATTCTTGCGTAACTTTACAGTATTTAGTGGACATGTCCGCCATCTTTTTCTCACACATGCGCATAACAATTTTAGCAGAAGAATGAACTAAGTGTATTAACGGACGCCGCAGTCAGAATCAGTATTATGTAGTATCGAGTGATATGAAAGGGTAAAGTTAAGGTAAAGTTGCCCCCTGTGCTTAACTAATTAAGCACTACGCCATGAAGGCTTATGGGAAAGTGTATGTATAGATCTATATTTTCTTGACCTCGGCACTAGCTTCACGACCCGGCCGCTTTACCCCCGGGGAAAGAGCCCCAGGTACCCACTGGATAGGAGGTTGGGTGGGCCCTAGAGCCGGTCTGGGAGACGTGGAGAAGAGAAAATTCTTGACCCTACCGGGACTCGAAACCAGCCCCTCACTTGTCCAGCCCGTAGCTTGTCGCTATACCGATTACGCTATCCCGGTTCCATTGAGTGTTATAATTTTGATGAATTTTAAAGGATCTGGAAGGAAGCGGTCATGGCCTAATTTAGTTACTATCCCAACGTTTACTTGGAGAGTCTCAGGAAAACCACGAAGAACTGCATTAATTATAGCCAAGAATATTATGCCATGTGTATATTTTCTATCTTGTTAACACCTTTGCAACTGACTTCCTTTTATACTTGTATCCATCCACTTTATGAGCAACATTACGTCATACATCGTGTAGCCAACCTTACGGAAGAAGATTCCCGTATAAGTACGCCTGAATACTGGAGATATGTTAAGAACAGAACAAACAAAACAAACAAACTCCAAGGTTTTAGTCCGCAAGCGAACTATACCGACCGAGCGACGGCCACTTGTCGACGAAGTTAGTGCCAACTTTAACGGATAGAGGGCGTCGCGTGATCAGCGCAACGAATTCCCACGGCCGTTAATTTCGGTTTTCTGGACCGGTTAAGAACAGAATGTGGTTAAAAGTTCCTAACGATGAAACAAAAATTTACGTAACTGACGCAATCCATTTTCCATAGTAGACTGAGTATAGTAAATCATGCCGAAACGTCTTTGAAGATTCGTCGTCAACAGTAGCTTATATTGTTACGTCATCATTAGCGTTGTATTAGATTTTGATAATTTACTAGGAGAACAAAGATCGCGATATCGGAGGTGATTTGAGCAAAGAGAACTTTTCTCCCATAAGGTTGGCTACTCAAGATGTGACGTCAACTCTGAGATGTTTTGGACACGCGATAACCTATAAATCTCTGTAGCATTAAATGGATTGATTCGTAATAACAGATTCGTTCTCGTATAGGTGGACATAACGTGAACTGCCAACCCGACAAGAGATTTCACGTCCCAACAGTAAGGTAACACGGCCATCGCCAAATTCACGTACTCACATAATAAGAAATTTTAGTTAATCCTTTTCATGTTGTCCATCATTTTAACTTATTTTAATCGCTTTCTTCTTCTTCTTCTTCTTCTTCTTTTATTCCTCTTGCCCCACTTGGAGCATAGGACATCCGCAAAACGCTCCGTTTCACATATTTTTTTTTATTATTTTTTAAATTCGCTTAGTTGGGGGGGTGGA
>NW_019731277.1:1066596-1067012 GCF_002891405.2 Cryptotermes secundus | reverse complement strand
GGAGCCGGGCGTTCTAGGGCATGACCTGTCTTCGCTCGCTCGGAAGCCGGGACCGTGGGTTCGGATCTGTTTCCTGTGAGGTACGCACTGAATTCTTATATATTATTCTTATACACTGCCGGTCACAGTAGCCGCGCGGTCCACTGTCTTCGCTCGCTCGGAAGCCGGGACCTTGGGTTCGGATCCCACACAAGGCATGGATGTTTAGTGTGTGTATGCGTTTATTCTGTCTTTGTGTTGTCCTGTGTTTAGGTAGAGGCCTTGCGACGAGCTGATCACTCGTCCAAGGTGCCCTACCGGCTGTACAATGATCAAAATGAAAAAAGAAACAATCTCGGCACCTTAAGGCATAAGAGGAACGGATTAAGTAAGTAAAGACAATAATTCGTTAGAAATTGCGAGGGCTCAGGATGTCT
>NW_019731277.1:1013996-1066480 GCF_002891405.2 Cryptotermes secundus | reverse complement strand
GGGACCACACCCATCTGCGCATGTCCGTTTAATGTTTATTATTACCGCGACTATTCTTCTCGAACTGAAGAATGTCTTGGCTCAACTTTACAGGCGTTCAGAGAATTCTTTGAAATTATTCCAAGTTATGCTCCCGGTGGTGAGGCTGTTTTCAGCAGCTTCATAGGAAAACAGAAGAGACCAGAATAAACGCTCAATGCACCAGCAAATCGTTTCAAATACAGACACCCTGCATCCTGACATGAAATTCAGCACCCATCAGATGTAAAAAAATCCTATGCTTAATTATTTTAGCCTCTGTGGTCTAGTGGTCAGAGGTCCCGGGTTCGATTCCCGGGGCTACCAGATTCTCTGAGAAGTACTGGGTCTGGAACGGGGTCCACTTAGCCTCTTGAGGATAAGTGAGGAGCTTTTTCAAGGAAATAGCGGCTCCGGTCTAGAAAACCGAGATTAACTGCCGTGGGGATTCGTTGCGCTGACCACGCGACACCTTTTACCCTCAAAGCCTGGCACTAATTTCGGCGACAAGTTGCGGTTGCTCGGTCGGTATAGTTCGCTTGCAGACTACAGGTCACGGAATTTTCCTTTTCGGGAAGTGGAGGAATAGCTCCATCCTTCTTGTCACCGGCACTGGATGGAGATGAGTGGTGAGCACTGGCCACTTAACTCCCAGGAAAGAGCCCCCAATGGATATGAGGCTGGGTGTACCCCAGAGCCGGTCTGGACACTGTGAAATAGAGAAGATACCCTAAGCCTCCCGAGAATCCCGCTGCTATACCGACTGAGCTGTTTCGGCAGTCCCGGGACGGATTAACATTTGGCATCGAAGTGTCTGCATCAAAAGTTTATGTTGGTCCTTACCCATCTCAGAGCCTGAAGCAACAATTAAGCCCACCTTGAGATGGAGGCAGCAAATTCGTTCGAAACACGAGTGTGCTTCTACCACATCACACAACCCACAAGATAGTGATGTTCAAGACGCCTCCATCTTCCATCTCCCTGAAGATGGAGGCGATATGTTCCTCCGAAGCGTCGGTTTACACAATATCAACATGATCCACATCCCAGAAGAAGGCTTTCTTCATAGAGTCACCGCCGTGAAAACCTCAAATCTTACTACTTTAGCAGGAATTCACTGGCGTTTCGGAAGAAATGCACTCCATCTTCAGGGTAAGGTAAAGGTAAAGGTGTCCCTGTGCTTAACTAATTAAGCACTACGCTATGAAGGCGTGTGTGGGAGTGGATGTATAAATCCACACTTTCTTGGCCTCGGCACAAGTTGGAGATGAGTGGTCAGCCTCACACCCCTGCCGCTTTATCCCCGGGGAAAGAGTCCCCGGTACCCATTGGATACGAGGTTGAGTGGACCCCAAAGCCGGTCTGGATGCTGTGGAGAAGAGACAATTCTTTACACTACCGGGACACGAACTCCGACCCCTCGGTCGTCCAGCCCATAGGCAATCGCTATACCAACTTCTCTACCCCGGCTCACTTCCATCTTCAGGGTATGAAAGCAAATCAAAATAGACGCAGCAAGAAGCAATCAGAACAGAATACACTGGTCTTCATAGTCACCGCTAATCCAGCGCAGTCTTACTGTACCGGGTGGCGACCCCGTGTTCGAAGCCTTTCTTTGCTTATTGTTCCTCGGCATTGAGGATGTAGGCAATAAATTCCTCAGAAACGTCTATGAACTTACACTTTGCGTCCCAGAATTATGGTTACTCACTGCCGTGGTAACGTCACATCCAACAGAGATAGTTGACTGTCTGTTAAGCGTGTCATTGTCTTCAGCCGTGATGGTCGCCCCGCCCCCGCGGGGCAACATGTGTGCCAAGCACGGCCTTCCCATCAGCTACTGTACGCTGGACTGAATAATACATGGACAAGGTGCCTACCGTCTGCTTCACGTAACTATACATCCTGTTTCAAACTGTGGTCCGCGACCGGCCACGGACATATTTCTGTAGCCGGTATCGCTGCAGACTTTTATTCGGGAGATTCTCGGTTCAAATTCCAACCGGAACACTGACGGTTCTGAGGTTCTTCGTGGGCTTCATTACATCCTCCAGGAAAGTGCCAGAATTGTGTCTCGAACATTCCACGACCACTTCTTTCTACGACTCTATCCAATCCAATGACGTTTCTTTCTCTTTAAGAACCGCTTAAAAATCGCACCCAAATTTTTAAAACATCAATTGTAGGGAGAAAATGAAGTTTATATTCTATCAAGTAAAGTAAAAAGTAAAAGTATCCCTGTAACAGGCCGTGGAGACCCATAGGGTTGTGAGACGTCGAGGCTCCCACATTTTCTCTAGACAATCGGCTAATGGATGGCGGTAAGGTTGTCAGCCTTACGCGCCAGCCACATGTTACCCTCAGGAAGATTCTTGGTACTCATTTCTGTAAGAGGCTGAGTCGACCCTATGGTCATAGTGCGGCTGGAAGGATTAGGTAAATTGAAAAAACGAATTCAATGACCTTATCGGGACTTGAACCCGCGACTTTCCGGCTTTTAGCATAGTGCCTTAACCAACTTCGCTACCGCGTGCCCTTATATTCTGTTAATTAGAAATTGTATCCTTAAATCCTTCGCTGTATCCTTAAAAATAATTCATTATATTCCGTTAAAGGCATCAAAGGATTTGCCCAACAGTAATAGCTGCATCGTGGCAGAGTCCACTGAAAGCATCAGCTGTGTTGCCATGGAGACCCAGGTGTCATTTACGCGATCATTCTAGCGGAAACTGCTTAAAGCTATTTCTCGGGGTTTGGCACACTGCAGGTCCCCAGCCAGCAGCACCAGGTGGAAAGACCGGATGTTGCCATGAATGTTCTTACGCTAGCAGTAACGCTACTGCATATGCATTAAAACCTTCATCCTGCAAGTGCATTAGACACACGCGTTAATGAACTGAATATCTCTCATAATACAGCGTGTTCCTCGCGAAGCCTACAATTGTACAATTCAAAATTTGCTTTGTGTGAGATGCACAGTGGCCACGCGGTCTGAGACATGAGCTGTCTTCGCCCGCTCAAACACTGCGATCATGGGTTCGAATCCCACTTGAGGTATGGATGTATACGCGAGTTTACTGTGTTTATGTTGTCCCTTGTGTAGGTAGCGGCCTTGCGACGGGCTGATCCCCCGTCCAAGGAATCCTAAAGACTGTAAATAAGATCAATTAATTGAAAAAGTGGCCAATGTCCAACAAAGGGCTGTAGGGCCATAGAGAGATAGATAGGGATGCAGAGTACTTCTTAAGAAGCTATAAGTCGCTCAGCTCGTTAAGAAAAATCTATTATTGTTCACTGCTGTGCTGGAATTAAGGTTCTCACAGCGGTCACTGTGAAGAGTGTACACTTCTGGAATGCGACGTATTGTAGTCCCGTAGAATTTTACAGACGTTTCGGGGGAAGGTTCTGGCTCCATCATCAGGATCGAAGAATAAGATTAAATAGTAACAGGACGCCGGTGGAGAAGAAAGAATTCGACCTCTGCCGGAAATCGAATTCTGATTCTTCCTCCTCGTACCTAGCCACCGTACTGACTGATCTATCTGTCTATCTATCTATCTACCTGTCTGTCTGTCTGTCTATCTATCTATCTATCTATCTATCCATCCATCTATCTATCTATCTATCTATTCTATACCTGTCTGTCTGTCTACGTATTGTCTATTTACCTGTGTAGTTACCTGTATATTATTATTATTATTGTTATATTTGTACAATGTGACAATTTGTCCTGTCCATGAGCCGAGATGAGACTGTCCACCAAGCTCATAACATAATAACTACTTGGATAATACATTTTAACTTATTATTATTATTATTATTATTATTATTATTATTATTATTATTATTATTATTTTAGTTAATTATGATGGTTACGTCGCGCTGTTGGATAATAGAGCCTGAGTATTATTTAGATCCGGTTTCATTTCCCCGGGTTTACATTTCAAATTAACAGCAAAGCACCTAATTACTGAAGTATTTGAGAGCTTCCGGCTCGCTGGATCTGCAGCTTGTGACGCTCCACTGTCCACTTCAGGGCGAGAGAAGATCAGAAAGTAAACTTACGTGTATCTGCCTGGAGAATGTGGCGTCATCAGTTAGCCGAGGAAATCATTGTGGCGTCATTATAAAGTTGCCGGATTTTGTCTCCAGCTCCCAAAGGAGAGCAGACCCGCCGCACACGACGAAGAGAACGACAAGAGAATCGAAAAAGAATAAAAATCAGTAAGATAAAAGGACAAAACCGCTGTTCCATCTCTGCATATGATGACTTGAGCGGTTCTCGTCCTGTAGTCAGGATTCTGTAGATATACCGTAAATCGTCAGGCCGGCGTGGGCAGCTTAATTCAAGCGGTCTTAACCTTAATGATTATTCGCGAACTGTAATATCTGAGTAGACGGTTTGCTGATCTATTTTAAGAGGCGGACAGACGAAATGTAGAAAAGGGATCAGTGACTAAGGGGAACTTTGCTGACATGTAGAATTGCTTAATAAAGACTGCACGTCATTCTGCTAATGGCGTCATTTCACAACGTCGAGTCTCCGAGCCCATAAGAGAGTAGTTTCAATTCTTAAAATGGAGGATGACGGTAGGTAAAGTAAAGCTACCCCTGTAACAAGCCGTGAAGGCCCATAGGGTTGTGAGGCTTCGAGGTTTTCACATTTTCTGTAGACAATCGGTTCACAGATGGCGGTGAGGATGTCAGCTTTACGCGCCGGCCGCCCTTTACCCTCCAGGAAGATTCCTGGTACTCATTTCTGTTAGAGGCTGAGCCGAATCCAGGACCATAGTGTGGCTGGAAGGATTAAGTCAACTGAAAAAAATCCACCTCATCGGGACTCGAATCCGCGACCTTCTGACTTGTAGCATAGTGTCTCAACCAATTACACTACCGCGTGCCCCAGAGGACGATGGTTGATCAATGTTAATATCGTTTACCTGCCTTCAGTAAGTTAACCGTAAGAATTTGATAACCAAAGAATAATTTGTAACAACCGTCTACTGTGAATGCAGGCCATTAGAGAGAGCGTCTAACACCTGAACCTAATCACACGCCGTTTCTATTACTGCAAAGTCCAGATGCCTTTACATTACCGATTTTAGGCATTGACGGTGGCTCACTTATTATGCTGTAGGGTATTTGCACCGCGTGAATGTGGGCTGTGTTATCGATGTTTCGGATGTATTTTCTGCCTCCAGTTTCAGGGTAAAATTAAGTAGGAAAAATCACTTCATTTTTATATAGACTCCTGTAAAAGAGACCCATAAGCGAATTGACGCTGGTTCCCGGTCCTGGTTAATAGGAATATTCGACAGGGTAATTTTAAAAAATGGCCCATTTTAGGGCCGCTTATCCAGTGATAATGTGTTGCTAACTTATTGCAACCACTATAGCTATTTTTTCGGTCCGGCAACAAGCTCCTACTCTTCCATATATGTTTGTTGGTTAGAAACGCATAAATGTACATGAATCTACGTACTCATTTATATCATGAAAATGGAAGCAGGATGTACCTCCGAAACATCGGTATTACTGTCCACGTCTGCACTGTTCAAAGTCACTGTAACACAGAAGAAATCCAATTTTGAAAGGGTCAATGTGGAAGGACCAAGTTCGTTAGTTATATGAAACAAGAAGGCGGCGCCATAGCTGAAACGGTTAGTCGCTGGCTTCCCACCGCAGCGGCCCGGGTTCGATCCCGGGTTTGGTCAAGTTGGATTTGTGGCGGACAAAGTGACGCTGGGGCAGGTTTTCTCCGAGTACTTCGGTTTCCCCTGCCAATCTTCATTCCACCAATTGCTCCACAGTCACCCTCACCTATCAACTGGGGCTGGTACAGTAGGCCAGAAGTGGCCGCAGTACAAGGGACTTAGTCCCACCCCACTAGCATTAAAATAATTACATGAAACAACAAACAAAATGAATTTCTAAGCACAGTGAAGAATTTACATGAAATGGGGAGTCCCTTGAGCAGCTGGGTTACTCAAAAATGCCCACAGAATGCCCTGTGCCATGGACTTACATAATTTTGAGAAACTTTGTCATTTACGTGCTGATAACGTAAGATGATTTAAGTATTTCTGTTTCTCCATTGCGTCCGGGTAAAAATGTGGCGCCAGAGGACGTCAAACCGTGTAACATTCCCTTCCCCCGCGTCTTCGTATTTAGCTTTATATTATTGACACGAACCCCGAGCGTCGTTCATATTTGGGGGGGGGGGATTTGAAGAGAAATAAGTAAGACAGCTAACCCTGTGCGTCTTATTACATATGCGACTCAACGAACCCCAAAACGGGAAAACTTTCTTCTGGATAAGATTTCTGGGCGATATTTCCTCACAAATACCAACTGCACTGGTTAGTGTGGGTAGCGGCGTGTTTTATCTAATCAAGTTTTTGTGTAAATGTATATTTTTATGACATCGTAGGGGGAAATTTGTATTTGAATGTAAAAGTAGGCGCCTTTTCTTGCGGAGCTTTGGATTTTAGATAACGTGATTATCTGGAGACCGAAATGGGATGCAGACAGACATACAGACCCATGATTCCGTCGTATTTCTCGCTAAAATTTTATAGAATGCACAAAATTTACCAAATGAACATTGCAGTTATATGATTTATTGGTGCAAAGTTTAAAAAATTAATGGAACACACAGCTGAGGGGATTTTGGGCCCCTAAAAGTGCAGGGATAATATCACGTATCTTCCTCTAATACCTTGTGGTCTGTCTGTCTGTCTGCGCATTACCAGACTACACCGCATCAATCTCTGAAGACATTACTGTCCACAGTCACCCCAAATCTAACACAATAATAATTTAGGAATGAATAATGCATAATGTAGCTACTTATGTAAAATAAATTGGAATTCTATATAATCCACGAACTAGCTGTATATTACTTCAATTCTGATTGGTTTGTAGTTCATAATCACTGTATCATTTTGATGATTTTATACCATATGAAACATATCATACAAGTAATTATGTATAATCTCTGGGCTGGGTTTATATATGGAAATTAAAACGTAAAATACAGTTTGTTTCAGTATGCCCAGTTTCGAACTCAGGACAGGCAACATTGGCATTGGTGGTACTGGGCTTGATGGTGTAGGGTGAAGTGGGACGGTTCCACAGAAATACTCATAAGTTGATTCTAAAGGGCTCTGACGATGGTGGATAACACACAGAATTACTTTTTCCATCGTCCGGAATTCTAGAAAATAGAAAACACGACGTTTCAGAAACTGGATCTGTTTCCGTCTTCAGGTAAGGAAGGAAGACACCTACTCAGTTGCGCCCCTTAGAAAGAGCTAATCTCAGATTGAGATTGAGGGGCCCAACTGAGTAGGTGTCTTCCGTCCTTACCTGAAGACGGAAACAGATACAGTTTCCGAAACGTCATGTTTTCTAGTTCCTAGAATTCCGGACCTTGGAAAAAGTTCAAACCCCCAGTAATTCTGTGTACTCATAAGATGTAGAAGAACAAATCATTTTATTCACAGTGGTAACAAGGCGGACATTTAGGTCAAACGTAACTTTTATGGCTGAAAGTAAATTTTACAGGTTTTAAATTATACTCTGTCCGAAACATCTTCGACGGTGTGTCATTACCTGAATGAAAGTTAACATTATGTTGTAAATGTTACAGATTTCGTGAATGTTTCGGTATTTTACTGTGCAGCCTCTACAAGTTGATTCCCTGGAGCGCTATATGGAAATCTCGCTTAACACACGGGACTATTTTGTTCCGCAGTGTTGCCTACTCTATTATGACGTATTGTTGAAGATGTTTTAGACAGAGTTTAAATCCTTTGAGGGTTTGAAAGTAAGTCTCGGATGGCACCGAGGGGAATTTCTCTGCGGGTAAAGCGACGGCTGGCAAGCTGACCATTCAACTCCATCTAGGGCTGGCGTTAAGAATACTTGGACCTCTACCTCCAATCCCCATACACCTTCAATAAGTACTACTTTATTAAGTACAGGGAAAATTTAATCTTTTGTTGGATTTGAGGTTCTCACAGCGTGACTTATATTTTTTTAATGTAAGTCCATAGAAGAACCATTTTTTAAGCTGATATTTAAGTTGCTAGCGAGGGGGATGATAGAGTGGTAAGGATTTGGACTCCTATTCGGGAGATGGTCGGTTCGAATGTGGGAACGGATACCGGCCATACTGACAGGTTTCCCGTGGATTTATCCAGTCCTCAGCAAATACAAGGGGACAGAGTCTCTACTGGGTAACGGCTGTGCACTTCCAAATGCTTTCTGGTTTCTCATTCACTGATCAACCTGCCCTTCGACGTTATGTAGTATATAGATATTGAGAACGCTGTAAATATGTACATACATACATCATCTCCGCTGCTTTTATGCCCCATTAGGCCTAATATTTTATGAAGATCATAAATAACGGAGTTGCGATGTTCTCCCATCCTTCCGTTACGTTTCTGTTTTTAGGAAAAAAATGGATTAAATAGGAGGGGATTGGAGAAAACTGCATAATTATATGATCGAGTGAAGGAGGATGAGATTGGCAAGTCATGTAACACGTAACGTATACAGAATAGGAATGAACACAGGGTTTTGTTAGGAAAAACCAGACGGAAAGGAACCATTAGTCGGTATAGCGAGTGACAACAGGCTGGATGGCCGAGGAATAAGAGTTCGAGTCCCGGTAGGCGCAAGATTTTTCTTCTGTCGTCCAGACCAGTTCTGGGGTCCACCTATCCTCCTTTCAGCGGGTACTCTGAAGAAACAACCGCCTACTTTCCTTTTTTAGACACGGACCGTATAGAAGACGACGTGTCCAAGAATTCTGTTGTGTGTATTCATTGCCGCGGTAACGTTTTCACCGAACCGTTGCCCAGCAACGACGGGGGAATACACATATAGACACAGACTGATGGGAGGGATCTCCCGGGGGTAAATCAACCAACTAATGCCGAGGTCAAGAATACGTGGATCTACAAACCACGCCTCCATATGCCTTCATGGCATAGTGTTTAATTAGTTAATCATAGGGATAGACCGCGCTATAGTTCAAGCGGTTAGTCGCTGGCTTTCCATCGCGGCGGCCCGAGTTCGATCCTGGGTCTGGTCAAGTGGGATTTGTGGTGGACAAAGTGGCGCTGGGGCAGGTTTTCTCCGAGTACTTCGGTTTCCCCTGCCAATCTTCATTCCACCAATTGCTCCACAATCACCCTCACCTATCATCTGGGGCTGGTACAGTAGGCCAGAAGTGGCCGAAGTACGAGGGACTTAGTCCCACCCCAGTAGCAATAAAAGAAATAATAATCATAGGGATAGATTTATTTTATTGTAGAGAAATATGAGTGTACGGATAGGATTCATCTGGCTCAGAATAGAGACCAGTGAACACGGAAATGAATCTTAGATTTCCATAAAATATTAGCATTTTTTTTAGTTGCTGAGCGACTGGTAGCTTCTCAAGAAGGACTCGGCAACACGTGCTTAGTTAAATATGTTCTGTGGTCTGTGATTGGATTTCCTTGTCCCATATTTCGATTTGAATTCGTTCCCTTTGAGAATCAGTAGGAGTTACAGCTTCTTAATCACGTACATAACCGATAAAGAACTGACAGATATGACCTTAATGAAATGGCGCCCTTAGGAAGTTCTGGAATACACTCATAAAGAGCTCAGTAGGAGCTTGCCTTCTTTTTCTTTGAGCTCTTAAAGTAGCTACTTAATGAATTTGCTAACTAATGAGAATGCAAATTTGTTAATGAGCTTCATTATTTCCAGACAAGAACCTGACGGTGGATCTCTTAACGTTTAATCTTTCTGTATAACAAAAATGCATCGATAGACGTGGAAGAACCAGCTGAGCTCAGAAAGGTCGAGTGTAAATGTGTTAACACTCTTCTACCTCTTGCAACTTCATGGATGTGTCATACCGTTCTACGAATATCGGCACGGAATGTAAGGCAGCAAAGCAAGACAGTAGCAGAAGCAGACGGAAAACTAGACTTTCCATCACCGTCATGTTTCTCGGCTTCCTGCTGCTGGTTCCTACTTCAACCCTGAAGACGGAGGCGCTGTTCTTCTATAGACATCAAAATATCTCCGAACTACACTGAGATCTTCTTAAACAGTCCGTTGCTAATTACCTAACAATTCTCACAACAGAAGAAGTGTTTTCAATAAGGTCCGCGCAATATCCAGTGCTAGGCAACGGACAATAGGTGTTCTCTATGCGTGGTTCGTGCCGAAAGTTTATAGGGAACAACAAAAGTCGTTTGTGAGTAGTCGCAGTTGAGAAGCCGTGATTCGAGGACAAGAAACCGACATGGGAAAGAGGTGAGAGTACAAGGACGAGGATGGAGCATGTCCTTAGTGAATTGTGAATATTAGTTGAGTACAGATCAGGACAGAGGAGTGAAAAATGATTGAAGAAGACTTCATAGTGATTTGAAGTGATTGTTTCTGTTTTGAGATCCGGTGCTATGAGACAACTAGCGGAAACTTTAAATTTCTAGTGCGTGTGCAACGGTGAACTGCAAATTATGTAAATCAGCGATAGCGCTGTATTAAATGTAATTAAAAGAGACTGTAATCGAAGTACCAATGCATCCCATCATTCGATACAGAACCCGTTATTTTCGTCACGCGTACGCCCTACATGTGACGATACGTATACTCCATCTTCAACGGGAACGATGTTGCGTCATCGTCAGTCACGTGGGCCGTTACGTCATCATTAGAAAGTTTTTTGATTATGTTTTCAACATATTTAAGATAGTAAGATAATTTGGATATACTTACAAGGGAATATTTTTTCCGTAATTTTGGCTATACAAGGTGTGACGTAACGTGGCTCATAGAGCAGACTGACTTTAGACGGACTGAATGAGAAGGCCACATTTGAACTTCAGGTTATTTATGTTCTGGCCTTTAGCCCTACAAGTAAATACACTTCGAGTGTGATGTAACAAGAGTCATGATTCTTTATGTGACTGGAATTTGTGACGGTAGCGACTGGTTGTAAAAATGTTATGGTCAGGACATGCCCTCTATTTAAATATACTTAAGGCTCCAGAACGTCGGGAGCCAAAGGTGCTGGCTCTCAAATAAAAATGTTTATGAGGCTTTCTTTACAGCCCCATAGAAACCCTTCCTATCTTAACCTGCTCTTACAAAACACAGCCTGCATTTTCTGAAATCACGAAGACGTTTGATGGCTCAGTCACTTTACTGTTATGTGGAGGTTAATAAAGTTCTGTGTCTCCATCTGACGAGTAATATTGTGCAAGATAAACTGTTTTGTATATATGAAGGATAACTTGCTTCGTCTGCTCCTCCTTTTCAAGGACTTCTCTATCACCCTCAGAATGTTCTCCTTCTCCTCCTCTTCAAGACTTGCTTATCTTCCTAGTTGTGTATCCTTCAGAATCTTTTCCTTCTCCTCCTTACTCTCCTTCTCATCAAGAATTACATATCTTCCTCTTCGTATATTCTTCAGAATCTCCTTCTTCTCTTCCTTCTCCTTCCCCATCTTTTCCTTCTCCTCCTTCTCCTACTCTTCCTCCTCCTTCTCCTCCTCTTCAAGAATTACGTATTTTCCTTCTCGCATATTCTTCAGAATATTCTCCTTCTCCTCCTTCTCCTCTTCTAGAATTACTTATTTTCCTTTTCGCATATTCTTCGTAATCTTTTCCGCCATCTCTTTGGGCTTTTCTCTTGGTCATCACCATTCGCCTCCCTCAAGAGGTCAGGGCAGGAAGCAGGACAATGAGACAGGAAGAATGAGAAGAAGAAGAAATATGTTTATGTTATTTAACGACGCTCTCATTACATACGAGTCGAATGCAAATGAATAATGAATTGGCAGGGGTTTGGAAGGAAGTGGTAATGGCCTAAGCGAGGTAATATCCTGGCGTTTATGGGGAGGAACCAAGAGAAGCGACGGAAACTTCAATCAGACCAGCCGACGTCACAGCCGAGAATTCGAGTGTCGTCACATGAACCCGATCGGTGGAAGAGAAGGCAAAGACGAGTGGCTAAGCAACTGGTGGCTTCTCAGGAAGGACTCAGCCCATGTAGTTTAATTCGCTTAGTGGGGGGTGGAGTCCAACTAGGTCCACTCGGCACGGCGGCCACTGACTGGCCTATTGTAGCCTGCTCCGGGTGATTATGATGATGGAGAATTTGGTGGAATCAAGATTGGCAGGGGAAACCGCAGTACTCGGAGAAAACCCGCCACAGCGCCACTTTGACCACCACAAATCCAACTTGACCAGACCATGGATCGAACCCGGGCCGCCGCGGTGGGAAGCCAGCGACTAACCGCTTGAGCTATGGCGCGCCCTGCCCCATGTACTTAATTAGTAATGATAATGATGATGAAGTGTGTAAGCCTCTCACAGCGTACCAACTTGAGATGCCCCGTCTTCTGCAAACGCGCGACACCATATACCCAGCATAAGAATAACTGGAATTCTTTACTGAATCCTCCTCCCATAAACATTTCTTGTGGGGCAAGTTCAGCCTCTTTCTAAGAATGTGACTGGTAACATTTATCGGCCCTCAAAAACGCTCCGGGCTCTTCATTTACAAAGGAGTTATAAAACATGACACATGAAAGCAACTATCCTGTTTTAACGAGCTCTGAGGGGAAACGGATCTGACGTCACAGTTCGCAAAATACGTTGTTTACTGTGCACAAGATGGCGATTTTATGCGTTGTTCGGTCATGCGCTTTGTGCTCTGCGTATTGTGCTGTTAATGAGGTCTGAGCCTCAGGAAATGGGGCCGCAGTCATGTTTTATGTTGAAAATAAGTATATGTTTCACTTTGTAATACTCTGTTCTTTATAACGGTGTAATATCTTGGTAATCAAATATTACATTTGGCGCCATACCTCAGGCCACTTCCGCAATATAATTTGTAGACACTTTCATGTTTCGTCACATCATAACCGAGAAATATAAAGAAATAAAATTATGTGTCTGTAAAGGCTGCCCAATCGTTGGCAGCATCAACGTTACTTATAGATGTAAATATGATACGTATGTCGTGAAGATTGGTATTAAGTTGTGCAACGGTCGCGCCATAGCTCAAGCGGTTAGTCGTTGGCTTTCCACCGCGGCGGCCTGGGTTCGATCCCGGGTATGGTCAAGTAGGATTTTTGGTGGACAAAGTGGCGCTGGGGTAGGTTTTCTCCGAGTACTTCGGTTTCCTTACCAATATTCATCCCACCAGTGGACCCACAGTCACCCTCACCTATCATCTGGGGCTGGTACAATAGGCCAGAAGTGGCCGCGGTACAAGGGACTTAGTCCCACCCCACTAGCATTAAAAGAAAGTTGTGCAACACGATACCTATGAGCGCCAAAGCGACATTTACTTGAAAACACAGGAATTTTCTTCCGTAAGGTTGCCTACACATGTTATGACGTAACATCAAAGATATCTTACACAGCGTCTATCCACACCATAATTTAGTACACTGACTAGACTACAGACTTCAGAAGTGGCGAAATTGGGTTCGGTTCCTGGCTATGTTAATATATTTTCTCGGTCGAAGCATGTACTGTTAGAAAAGTAGGACAACAAAATAAGTTACATTTCAGACGGAAATATGTGTAAAAACGGTAAAGTTACCCTCGTGCTTAACGAAACACCATGCCTTGAAGGCGTATGGGGGAGTGGATATATAGATCCACATTTTCTTGACCTCGGCACTATATGGATGTGAGTGGTTAGCTTTACACCCCTGTCGCTCTACCCCCGGGGAAAGAGCCCCCGGTACCCATTGGATAGGAGGTTGAGTGGGCTCCAGAAGTGGTTTGGACGCCATGGAGAACAGAAAATTCTTGCCCCAACAGGGACTTGAAATCTGATTCCTCAGTCGTCCAGCCCGTAGCCAGACGCTATACTGAATACACTGTCACGGCTCCCCGGGAATATATATATATACATCAAAGCAACTAGATGCTTAAATAAAATATTCTGAAATGCTATTTATAACCCTGGTCATAGGCATTTTTGCGTCTATGTTAATGTACTGCCTTAATGTAACTAAATTAACATAAATGTTATTTCTGCACTGGAAAGTATTTATTGTGCTAAGGATTAATTACATGGCATTGTGTTTATTTTTAGAAATAGTCATACACGTGTGCTGAAGCTTTCCGCGTTTACAGTAGGATTCTTGAAGGATACATTTCATTGACAACGGCGTCCTCAATCAGGCGAAGGATGCCTTTGTTAATGCTGGTAGCTGTCCTCCGTTATCTGAGGCAAGAACATGACAAAATGATTCCTCTCTTCTTAATGAAGGCAGGGGGAGAAGTAAAAAATGGCATAAAAAGAAGTGTGAGAAGAATTTAAAGCGACTGGAAGAATAAATGAAGGAACTGAAACGAAAGAAAAGGACGCGTGTTTCTTCTGAAGAAGACGAGAAGAAGAGTGAGAGGAGTTGTGCTGGAAACAAAACTCTGGCGACAATAAAGCAGAAAATTATTTCTCACTTCAGTGTTTTCTTTTGTGTATTATATCTCTATACCGTCATTATCAAGATTATATAGCGTTGAATGATAGTATTGTGACACGTAGCCGTTTCTACGAAACGAATTGGCAAACACGTTTCCATGGAGATACACAAACCATCTCTGGGTTTTAAGCAAAAATGTCCTAGGGCATGCAAATGGAAGTTCTAGACTCTTGGAAACCAGACCGTTGCCGCGGAAGCAACATTTTCCTAGGATACTGCTAGACTATATAAGCGGCCGTTCAGATAAAAACGCAATCACAACAATTTGCAGATGATAGATGAATCTCGTGTGGAGGCGTGCTCAGATACCTCCACCGTGACCCTGCGAGTCGCAGGAGGCGACTAAAAGGGAAGTCTCGAATCTGAGACAGTAAAGTATGATAGCAAGTCCCACGGGACTCGGAACCGAGAATGACTGCGCTGGCGAAGGCCACCAGCAGTAATTGTAAACAACAGCCCAGTCATCTCGTCAGAGAGAGCACCCCACATCAACAAACCCGCAACTGTCAGTAATAAAAACCTACTCGTAAGCCCCAGATAGTGCTTTATTCCAAGACAGACTGACCGACTGACCGTCGGTCGTAACATAAGATTGACTGTAAACGAAGGCATCAATAAATCCAATCTTCCAATCCAAACCCCGTTATTATTAGTCACGCAGCCATAAAATTCGTCACAATATGACAATCTTCATGGTGCGATGAACCAGCGTGAGCAGGTGTCTGCTCGCGGATTTATTATACCCTTAAGATGGAGGCGATATGTTCCTCCGAAACGTCGGTTAAAATATGTGCACGGCGCCACATCCTAAAGACGGCATTCTTCGTGGTCACCTACGTGGAAACCTTAGATCTCACATCTTCACAGGATTGGTGATTAATGAATTTGAAAGTGTTTGGAAAGAAGCACGCATGGCCTAACCGAAGTCTGGAGGGACTGAAGAAACCCTTCAAAACCCCAGTCATAACTGGTGTCCCAGGGGAATTCAAGCAGAATCCCAGACACTTACAGCTACACGAACCTGAGGGACTTCCAGAGATTGAAATAAATGCAGTGCTACGTGTTGGTCACAGCACAGAAATTATAACAATGCTAGTTTGTGGAAGAGCCATGAATTTTACACATCATGTGATTGAGCCCATAATGATATTTAGGAACGTGTAAAATGGCGTGCACAAATAGTACAACAGTCGATGCACAAATATGTACATTCATCCGTCGATATGAATGTGTGTGATTAGGCAGTGTGTGAATGCCAGTTAGAAAATGAGATGACATTCTGTTTATCATTGCTTACACACATTATGAACTCCGGTACTACATTTTCATATATATGTTGGGTTAGAACGTTTTCATTCCTGGAACCTATACATCATGGGAATGGTATGTTCGTGTATTTTATTGTTGTCTCACAACCGAAAACAATACTGTAAACAAATCAGCTGCAAATCCGGGGCTTATAAAAGCAAAATGAACTTCGGATTAGGGACAATTTTGAGGAAGGTGTATGGACCAGTAACTGGGCATTGCATCTGGAGAGTCATAACCAACAGGTAATTAAAGGAACTATATAAAGCCTCTGATTTGTTATCGGATATCAAAAGGAAAAACTGGATTGGATTCAACTGCCTGCTTCATGATGGGGCAGATTGTATAGGATTATGTATAGGGTCCATGTCGTAGCAAGGAAAGTAGACAACTAGTTCTTCACAGAACTTCTTGCAATCATTATCGAATCTTTAAAATATACATATTTTCTGATTATCTTGAACTTGTCCTAGTCTGAATTTACTGAAATGTACCAAATGTTACGTTTTCGGAATACTTTTATTTTGAAGATTTCCATACTTGGGGCATTTTCCAAAGTGTGAAAAACTTAACNGAATACTTTTATTTTGAAGATTTCCATACTTGGGGCATTTTCCAAAATGTGAAAAACTTAAAATTTTTTTAAATGTATTTACCTTATTCATTATCTATCCAAAATAATCCTTTTTACAAAGTTATTGCAAAATTAAATTTCAAGACCTCACAGGGTTTTCTTTCCTTGAAAAAGTTAACAGTTTCGCAAAATTTCCGTCTTCATTCTACGTTTCAATTTTTAAGAAATATATGCGAATCTGGAGTTTTCCATATTTTCCTACACTTTCAGATGTTCCCACTTTCACAAACTTTCTTTCATTCGAGCACTGACAAAAGCTTTAATACATTTGCTAACATTTTTATTCTTTAACAGCAACGGAAGCTACTCTGAAAACCTTGAAACGTTACTTACAATTCTGAAAATTGTTTCATATATAATACTTTACATTATTACTGCAATTACTCCGGTCAGAGACCAGGTTTCACACCCATAAAAAATCAGGTTAAAGCATTGTTTTATACTATGACATGACGCCAGAAAGCCGAAATAGTTCATCGCTAGGCAACGGCTCGGTAAACATTCCCGCGGAAGAGAACGCGCGCAACAATAGAAAGGTAGTTTTTTCTATGGTTTTCCGCAACAGTGCGGTAAACACACCTCTGTAGCAGCAAATTAACACGCAACAATAGAGGAAGCGGTGTTTTCTTGCTTAATTTCGTTGATCGGATGAGAACCGGCGTTTTCAATATGGTATTGCCGTTATCTTCAAAAATAGAATCTCATAACTTTCTGATGATGATACAATGATCTTATTCACTAACTGATAATGAAGAATCCCCAAGAGAAGTAATAGGCACATTTTAAAAGAAATTTTAACGGTCAATGTATAAATTTAACGTTACCTTGAAAAAGAAATATTATTTTAAATGACATAAATTCAATTTCTTTATCCGTTCCCTCAACACCACTTTTTTTCCTACATTGCAGTAGGTTATATTAGGTTCAGAAATTCAAAGAAAAGTTTGTATCATATGAAACCTTCGCGACAATAACAGATCCCCATTTTATGACCCTTCCAATGTTATCATGTCCCGCCAAATACTGAAGTCACCATTGTGAAAAACTGATAGCTTTATCTACTTTTTGTAACAAATCCACACGTCCTGTTGCGTTATCTTAATTCTATGGTAGAATTGGATTTATTTTCTCTTCCCTTGCATCCCTGTCATGTGGGGATTTTCTGTCGAGTGGTCAGTAACCAATCAGGATTATAGGATGATCGAAAATATTCTTGTGGCAGTCCTCCTCTTCGACTTATGACACTATCACAGTGAAAAAAAAAAACTGTTCTTCGTATACTTTAACTGCCTAAAGGCCAAACAGAGAAAGTGAAAATTGAATACGATCCATCAGAACAAATCTATTATTCTTTCCCCTATTTTTTACCACCCCTAATAAAAATCTAAGTACTTTTACCCTCCCATAATTCCACTTCCAACCCTCAACGGCATATCATAGGTTATTGGTTATTGGTCTCTATCTTCCTTAAGATTTTCTCTCGTTTTATATTCCCCTTGTGTTATGGGCTGTTGGTCAAATGGGGAGGCTCTTAGATCAAGAATGATGTAAGTGACTGCATTACACAAGATATTTCTAGCAATGTTTTCTCTCTTACTACAGAGATCTTAGTTACATACTCCTTTGTCTCCTTTATAGCAGACGCCCGTCCTTCTCTGTTGTTTTCCCATTGCCTCCATCTGTTCACTTTCAGCACTCATATATCATTCTCAGCATCTCCCAGATATCTCATTTGTGACCACCCGCATTTTATTTTACTTTATGATATAGTTTAAAAAAAATTAGTCACTACTACGAACTGGGCCGATTACGATAGCCAAGCAGTCTTCGCTTGGATCGTGGGTTCGAATCCCACAAAAGTAACGGATGTTTGGTATGTTTATGTCTTTACTCTGTGTTGTCCTGTGTGTAGGTAGCGGCCTTGAAACGGGCTGATCACCCGTCCAAGGAATCCTACCGTCTGTAAAATGATCATAAAATCAGCCTTGTGCCCCAAAATGCTAGCAACAGGAGAGAGAAACTATGAACTGGTCTCCACACTATTTAGAAAAGATAAACTTGTCTCTACCGGTAACCGAACCCCAGACATCCAGCCCGTAGTCGGTCGCAACATCGAATGAACTCTCCTGACCGCTCCTGACTGCCGGAGTTAAGATTAGAACTCGTAAGATCTGCTTTCCTGTTGTAGAATTCTTGTCCTACAATCTTGCTGTAAAGTCTCATTTAGGTAAATTGTAATCCTGTTTTCTACCTCCACAGTTCCAGGTGGACACAGCGCTTGGGCAGGTTATGTAATGGGTATCTCCTTAAGTGTGTTTCCATTTGTTCGGACGAGTTCCAGAATGTGACACTTTAATCCTGTGTGCGAAATGGCAGCGCTTAAATGACACTGCAGGTTTGCATTGTTAATGTATTCCTGGTTTGTGTAATAGTGTTAAACTTCCTGCCTCATTACACCCGTGTTATAGCCCTCTCCATGTTACACACGATATGCCTCGCTCAGAAGCACTGCTCTGTATATGTTTGAGGTTTGTATCAGTGGACATTCTAATTGCATCTTTCACAGTAATAGATCTTAAGGCACTTCATGTACTTGGAGACCCCAGTAATGTTATATTTTAGTGTACGGTGCAGGAGAATATTTTTACGGTGTACGTATTATTTTTTTTATTGCTAATGGGGTGGGACTAAGTTCCTTGTACTGCGGCCACTTCTGGCCTATTGTACCAGCCCAGATGATAGGTGAGGGTGATTGTGGAGCAATTGGTGGAATGAAGATTGGCACGGGAACCCGAAGTACTCGGAGAAACCCTCCTCCAGCGCCACTATGTCCACCACAAATCCCACTTGACCAGACCTGGGATCGAAACCGAGCCGCCTCGGTGGGAAGCCAGCGACTAACCACTTGCGTATGGATGTGAAACGTGGTCTCTGTCATTAAAGGAGGGACATAGACAGGGGGTGTTTGAGAACAGGGTGTTGAGGAGAATATTTGGGCTGAAGAGAGATGAAGTGACAGGAGGTTGGAGAAAACTGCATAATGAGGAGCTTCGTAACTTGATATCTTTCTAAACTGTTCATGTACTACACAGTCAGTCAACAATGCAATAAATTGTAATTTGTTGCATTGCTGATGGACTGTGTAGTACATAAACAGTTTTAGGCGGCCCATACAAGTACCAGTCTGGCTCGCGATTCCTGCTCGGCGAGAAGCCGGGCTCGGATTAATTTCACCACACACAGACGAGTTTGGGTTATTGGAACCGAGCCGAGTCGGACTCGCGAGCCAGACTTGTACGTGTATGGGCCCATTTAGATATAGTAATGCAACAGGATGCTTAAATACAGGAGTGCACGCTTTCGCTAAGTATAAATAGAAAGATCAAATCAAGAAGGATGAGATGAGTATTGCACGTAGCACGAATGGGGGAGAAGAGGAATACATATTGGTTATTGGAGGGGAAACCAGAAGGAAAGAGACCACTGGGAAGACCAAGATGTAGATGGGTGGACAATTTAGAGATATGGTGGGGTGGTAATTACTGGACCGATATGGCTGAGGATAGGGACCAGTGGAGGTCTCTTATGAACATGGTAATGAACCTTCTGGTTCCATAAAATGCTGGGAATAAGTAAAAAATTTTTAAGTGAATTAATCCAGCGTTTGCTAATCGATATTTTGACTAAACTCGTACAAAACACAGAATTCTCCCTCGTCCCATAATCCTAGAAAGGGGAATCACCTTTTCTCATTTCATGGATACGACAGTAATATCTCTTTTCACTTCCTGACTGCCAAAAAGGAAGAGAAAACACCGCACGTCCACTGTGTGTGGGGAGCTTATGTCGTCAATTCGGAGTGTCTGTCTGTCCCTCACTCGGGGAAGATTTACGCTCTAAGCCGCGTGATTGGACTCGCAAGTGCCGTTAAGTCTGCCAGAAGATTCGGATGAAAAGGGGCTGTTAAGATTTAGGGGATGAGACTGACGAAGGGAGGCATGGGGAGTGTCAAGGAACATTTTGTATTACGCTGTCTTGTCCACTTGCAACCCCCTCTTCGTATGAGGGACAGTCGTACATTCAATCAAAAGTTAACCAGTAATATATATGTATATATCTTGTAACAAAGAGAGGGGCTCCACTTTGTTAACTTTCTTATAATGGGAAAGTATTATGATGGTGAAACAAGAAGTTCTGGGAAGAACTAATCACCAATTTTCCTTTGATATGACACAGACCGCGCAGAAAACGATATATGTGTTAATTCATCGTTGCGGCAGGAACGTGTTTACCGAGCCGTTGTGTAGCAACGATAGGAGGATACATAGCCCGCAAGGGAACGATACCGACCGAGCGACCGCCGCTTGTTTGCAAATTTACTGCCAGCATTTGCGGATAGAGGGTGTAGGGGTGTCGCGTGGCCAGCGCAACGGATCCCCACGCCCGTTAATTTTGGTTTTCTAGACCTGAGACGCTGTTTCCTTGAAATAGCTCCTCAATTATCCTCACAAGGCTGAGTGGACCCCGTTCCAGACCCACTGCTTCTCAGAAAATCTGGTAGCGTCGGCATTCGAGCCCGGGACCACTGGATTTGTAGCCAGGAACTCTGACCACTAGACCACAGAGGCGGTACCAAAGACCAGTATAGTCCATTAAATTTCTGTTGTTCCTCGCCAGCACAGTGATTCTCGGTTCCAAAACCTATGGGTATCATGACCGTATTTTACTGTCTGACGGCTTTGGGATCCTTCAGACCACTGCTTCGGTTTCGAAAATACTAAAATTTGATATATGCAGAGGGCCCCATAGACTCTCCTTTCGTACGACACTGACCGTATAGAAAACGACGTGTCCAACAATTCTTTTATTAGTACGTGTATTATTTACCGCTGGAAAGTTTTCACCTATCCGTTGCCTAGCAACGGTAAGGCGATACATATATGACACACACTAATGAGTGGGATTTATGAACTAGGCCGTTAAGATTGGCTCAATTGCCATGATATACATACCAAGTTTCGTAAATATTGGTTTAGGCATTCAAATTTTTGTAAGGGGAGATTCACAGACATACAGACGTACTTCTTTATAGTTAGAAGAGTTCAAAACCTTTGATAAATCCAATTACGAACCCAAAACCCGTGTCCAGTCACTAACGCGTAACCTTGACAAATATCTGTTTGGTTTTTTTTTTAAATTAAAATATGTTTAATGTTTCGAATATGTTTTCAGCATTGAAATGTCAGATTGAGGGACAGTGAAATATTTCATTACACTTTCTTTTTCACTTTTAGAAGAGTAAAAGAAGGGGAAATACCATACATTTTCAGCCTATTAGTATGTATTTTTGTAAACGTGAATGTTTTTAATATGATCCAGGTGTATAACTCGGCAGTCGTACCAACAGTGTAAACAGAAACTGCAGGTAAATTTATGCACACAACTTCATTGTTTTCACGCGGCGTGTACCTGGTTCTATATCTTTATTTACGTACAATTTCTCATTTTTTATCCTTCTACCATTGTTGTTAATTCAACAGTTCATTAATTCTTCTGTTCGCGCAACTGTTTGTTCAAATGTATTAAATTATTCAGCCATTGTTGCCCTTATACAGCCTATAATTAAAGAGTTCCCTGGTCATTATTAACACATGTACATACATTTAAAATTTCCCTCTCTTATATGGCAACACTGCATTTTCATGCTAGCTCCGTCCCGCCAGAATATAAATAAATTATAATATTGCTGATATGAAAATTAATTTAAATCACTGAGTACCAGTAAGTGATTCTGTTGCGATATTGAATATTATTTAATTTAACGTTGTCCAGTGAATTGTGATACGTGGGAAAACACAAGCCGCATATTGACCTTACCAATACTCTCTCGTCACGTCAGAGGTCAGAGGTCAGTCGCCAGTTTCTCATAGCGGAGGACCGGGTTCGATCCAAGGTCAGGTCATATGAGGTTTCTGGTGGACGAAGTGGTACTTGGAGTGTTTTTCTCCGAGTACTTCGTTTTCCCCTGTCAATTATCATTCCACCAAAGCTCCATATTCATTAGTAACCTTAATATCAATGCTATATATTTTTGATACTGAGGGAATCTGTCTAGTGGCCAACGTTCCTGGCTACAGATCTAGAGGTCTGGGGTTCGATTCCCAGCGCTACAAGATTTTCTAAGAAGTAGTGTGTCTGGAACGGGGCCACTCAGCCTCGTGAGGATAACCGAGGAGCTATTTCAAGGAAATAGCGACTCCGGTCTAGAAAACAGAGATTAACGGCCGTGGGGATTCGTTGCGCTGACCACGCGACACCCTCTATCCGCTAAAGTTGGCACTAACTTCGCCGACAAGCGGCAGTCGCTCGGTCGGTATAGTTCGCTTGCGGACTAATCCCACGGAGTGTGTTTTGTTTTGTTTGTTTGAGGGCATTGTTGGACGAGCGATTTATACAAGAAATTCTGGAAAGGTGCGAGACGCACAGCATACGAAAAAAGCGTAAAATTTTTTTTATAGTCGCATGTGTATTTGTTGCCTCTCTAACGTTTTTGCCGAGCCGTTGCCTAGCAACGAAATGGTGATACATACAGACACACAAACTTATTGGAGGGATTTATGAAGTACGCCGTTGAGATGGGCTCAGGTGTCAAGATATACATGCCGAGTTTCATAAAGATTAGTTGAGCCTTTCAAAAGTTAATAAGGGATGACACACCGACAGCATGCTGATTGCATAAGCCTACTTATGTTTTTTTTTTTCAAAATAAGGAAAAAGATGTTTTTTCATTAGTACCTAAAGCCGATGTCGGATGGGGAGTCATTCTTGTCGGTTGGTGTGAAATGAATAGGGAAGGATTAGGAAGGAAGCGATCATGGCCTAATCGAGGTACTGTCCCGCAATTTGCCTGGAATGACTGAAGGAAACCACGAAAAATTATGTTCGGTATAGGCGGTCTCTCAGCCCAGATTCGAACCTAACATCTCCCGAATGCAAGGAGTAACCGTCTCTTATGTGACATTCGAGGCTGTGTCGGTAGTGACTGAAGGCTGCCATCCTCTGAGATGTCTCGCTGTATGGTTTGGTAGATGTTACAGACGTTCCGAAACAACATACTTCCTCCACTTTCATGGCCTTGAAACACTAGGTTCCTGTGAAATGTCAAACATTATGACTACACATCACACCAGAATATACACTCAAGATGGAGGGACTATGGTCCTCCGAAACATCTATAAGCATATACGAGAACGAACTGCTTCACATGAAGATGAAGGCAAAACGTTCTTCCGAAACGTCGGTAACCATATACCAGATTGCCTGACGTTATATCTCAGAAGCCTCACTAAATACCGAGGCAGTACGTTCCTCCTAAACATTGGTCAACTTCCACAAAGCTCTACGGCATTACATTCCAAAACCTACCCTGAAGATGGAGTCAGTACTTTCCTGCGATACGTCAGTATATATATATATATATAAAACAGCTCGCATGTCGTCACTAATCTATTGTTTCATATTAGTTTCGGGATTCGAATCTTGAGCTGGAGGCCTAATAAGCTGATGGTGGTTCTACGTTGCTTTCTTCAGTCCCTCCTGGACGGTAAATTAAATAGGCCACGACTGCAAGCCAGTATTCACTAATCACCTCACCATCCTACTCCAAGTGGCCTGAGTTACGCCGTAACTTGTCTTCGAGTGGTTTCTCATTTATTGATGTTCTCAGCGCGGTACGGTGAGGCACCCAAGTTTTCGACTTAAGGTCCAGTGTTGCATAATTTGTTCATAGTCTACAGTAGAGGGCGGAACTTTATCAGCGGAGCGGCTCCTGAATTATCAACGCGTTCAGTGTTTCGCAGTTGCATAGCCGTTTTGTGGGAATCTGTCTGCCCATATTTTATGTAGCGCTGGACGAGATCAGAGAAATGTTACATACGTCCTGTCTCGAGAACAATCCGTTGTGGTCTATTTCACGATATCCTTCCAGAGGCTACGGAAACAGTGCACACTTACATTTCTAACTTCCAGATCTCTCCTGCTGTCTCATATAAAGGCATAAAAGGCAAAGCTATCCCTGTAATAGCCCGTGGAGGCCCATAGGGTTGTGAGACTTCGAGGCTCCCACATTTTCTATACAATCGACTCATAGATGGAGGTGAGGTTAAGTAAAGCTATCCCTGTAACAGGCCGTGGAGGCCCATAGGGCTGTGAGACGTCGAGGCTCCCACATTTTCTATACAATCGGATCACGGATGGCGGTGAAGTTAAGTAAAGATATCCCTGTAACAGCCCGTGTAGGCCCATAGGGTTGTGAGACGTAGAGGCTCCCGCATTTTCTGTAGACAATCGGCATGCAGATGGCGGTGAGGTCAGCCTTATGCGCCGGACGCCCTTTACCTCCAGGAAGATTCCTGGTACTCATTTATTTTAGAGGCTGAATCGACCCCAGGGCCATAGTGCGGCTGGAAGGATTAGGTCAATTGTAAAAATCCAATGATCTCATCGGGAATGGAACCCGAGACCTTCCGGCTTGTAGCATGGTGCCTCAATCAACTACGCTACCGCGTGTCCCCTTTTGCTGTCTCATAGCTCACTGTTGTACGCACATATTTCCGTGTTAAATGCAACTTGTCCTCTAGTCACCGTTCTTCCTTACTACATGTTTCGACCGCATACGGCCATCATCAGGTGTTGTCTAGTTTGCTAAAATGTTGCACTGTATGTCAAAGTTAAACGTGAAAACGACATTTACTAATCAAAATAAATTAATCTTGAATTAAGATTAATTAATATCTTAGTGCTTTTCATAAGAGTCGAGATAGCGCAGTCGGTATAGCGACTGGCTACGGGCTGGACGACCGAGGAAGTCGGAGTTCGAGTCCCAGTAAGGTCAAGAGTTTTCTCTTCCCCACGTTGTCTACGCCGGCTCTGGGACCCACACAGCCTCCTATACAATGGGTACCGGTGGTATAGCGACCGGGGCGTGAAACTGACCACTCACCTCGGGCTAATGCAGAAGTGAAGAATATGTGGATCTATACCGTCACTCCTCCATACGCCTTCATAGTTCTTAATTAATTAAACACAGGGACAACTTTACTTTTTCTTTTTACTTTTATAAGGATTGAGCAAATATGTTGTGATGATGTATCATGTGATAGGGTGAGGGGGGTGAGCCGAGAGGCCAAGCTGATGGAGCACCTGTTAAATTCATGAGATCCCGTGCCTGTATAGGTCCCTCGTAATTCTTGGAATGACGTCACATGGATATACTGAGCCACTGACGGCCTCTTTAAAAAAACACGATTGCGAAGGTAAATGTTTATTTTTCATTCCCCTTCTGAGAGTAACCAGTATCTTTGAAGTTGTTAAATTATTTTAATATTATCTTCTTCTTTTTATTTCTCTGCACGATTGCTAAACTTCACTTTCCCATTACATGGCAGAAATGCGAATTTCATATACACATAACAGATAAATAACTTCATGACTCCGTTATCGAGCGGGTTGGCATAGCGGTAACGCACTACATTCGAATTCCGGAGGTAGTCGGTTCGAATATCGGCAGGGCGGATCGGTATCATAAGTTTCCTTGTGATTTTCCTTTAATAACTCTAGGCTAATATACATTTATATATTGTCATATGATTTACAGATTATAGAAGAGTACTGGATTGATGAGTAATTGATACAGCGCATGATTACACTTTACAGTTCACTATGACACATATACATTAGTGTCCACAGTAACGTCTTCACTAGCCGTTGCTTGGTAGCGGCTTCAACGTAGGACGTGCTCCTTCCTCTGTGTTCCCGAACTGCCCCCGGCCTCAGCTACCAGCTTCAATCACCTAACTGAACCTGTCAGAGTCAAAGTTACTTTACGGCTGGCGGTTGACCGCCAATCAGTTCTTTGCGTCAAACGCCTTGGGGGTCACGAACAGAGATTTCTTTTGCAACTGAAAACTTGCATTCATAGTCCTTATGTAACATCATCATCTGTGACGAGAAGATTGTACTGCTCGTAACATCTCGGCACGGACCACGTAGAAAACATCGCTTTCCATTATTGCTGTATCCAATTCTGCAGTGGAAACACGATTTTTTGCGAATCCGTTACTCAGTAACGGCTTTCTCTCCTGGTTTTACAGTTCTTGCCTTGAGGAAATATGCCACAGTGTTATCAGAATACCTGATATCATTTGGTTAGGAATATCTGAAGAGGATACCCTGTTATTTCAATTATTGATGTTTTTGTAAAGACAGCTTATGTGACGTAACAATGAGAAAATAAAGCCAGTGTTGCCATGTAATCAAGAGCCATCTTCACGTTTGACCGGATTGTTTAATTAATGACCTGAATTTGATTGGCATGACTATGCATCCAGATCACTGTACACGTCACATCCGCAGGGAATACAATTCCATAGAAGCAACTGCCATGTAGCGTTAGGTATTAACACCGCAGTATTTCGCATATCACTTCCATCATTTCACGCTGTGAATAAAGGATAAGGAATTAAAAAGTTAATGTATGAGCAGGCCAATAATTCTGATGCATTTCCTCCAATTTTTAATGAGATCCCTGTGCTGTGTGTCTGTGTCTCCCCCTTATCAACTTTTGAACGCCTGAACCAATATTTATATGAAACTTGGTATGTACATCATGGCACCTGAACCCATCTCAATGGCACATTTCATAAATCCCTCCCATCAGTCTGTGTCTTAATGACTATCGTTGCTACGCAACGGCAAAGTAAACACGTTCCCGCGGCAACGAATACACACAAGAATAGAAGAATTGTTGGACTGTTGTTTTCTGTACGGTCAGTTTCTTATCAAAGGAAAGTAGTAGCTCTTCCCAGATTTTGCTATTTGTTTCGAAAACGTAAGTTTTAGAGAAAAAGATGTTTTGCGTATTAAGAATGTGTTTCTTTTCCCTTTACACCGTTTATTCAAAACATTAATGGGTCCTATAGATCACGAGCGAAATGCACATAGAATATCATGTACTTTTATAGAAACCGTAGCATATTTTTTGTTCGATTTTAAGAAAATTTGGAATCTGTAAATTTTTTAACCTCGATTTCATATTTCATTGAAACCAGTTCAATGATTATAAAGTTGTTATATGCGCACGGACAGGCAGGCAGGCAGACAGACAGATAGACACGTCGAAGTTAATAGGGGCTCTTTTTTTAAATCTTCGCTGCTAATACTCCGAAATTTGTACGAATTATACAACTCCGAAATATTTTGATTGTTATTTATGTATGAAGTGTTCATGTGAATTATCATATATACAATCAGAATTAAAAATAATCACTCTAGTGCTAATCGTTCGTGTCTTGGCAAGTTTAACGACGTTTTCTCAACTCGGTAAGTTAAATCAGACATAAGTCCATACAACACACGAGTATTGGTTTATTTAAGGAATTTTTCTCTAGTGTACGAAGATTCGAAAGACGAACATTAGGATTGTGTATGTAACGACGTTGCATCAACTGCATACAATATACTGTTGAATATATGGACAACCGCTGATTATAGGGGCCGCGCGGTCTAAGGCATGAACTGCCTTCCCTCGCTCGAACGCTGGGATCGTGGGTTAGAATCCCACTCAATGCATTTATGTCTGAGTGCGTTTATTTTGTGTTTGTATTGTTCTGTGTGTAGGTAGAGGCTTTGCGATGGGCTGATCTCCCATCCAAGGAGTCCTACCGACAGTGTATATATTAAGAAACTTAAGAAGCGACCAAGGATCAAAGGACCGTAGAGCCATTGAGAAGGAAATTAAGGTAGACAAGAGAGGCAGGGAATGTAACAGTCGTGGGACAGAAGAAGAATGCGTAAGAGGAAAGGGACCACTAGGAAGAACTGAAAGTAAATGGAAGAAAAATATCAAAATTTATCTCAGAGAAATAGGATGCGATGGTATGGATTGGATTAACCTGGCTCAAAATAGTGACCACTTGAGGGCTCTTGTGAACACGATAGCGAATCTTCTTCAGGTTCCATAAAATATTTGGAAATTAATGAGTAGCTGAGCGAGTGGCGGCTTCTTAAAATGGGCTCAGCTCCATGGAATTAGTTCATTTTCCACTTTTTTTAATTGTTAGTGGGGTGGGACTAAGTCCCTTGTACTGCGAGCACTTCTGGCCTATTGTACCAGCCCCAGATGATAGGTGAGGGTGATTGTGGAGCAATTGGTGGAATGAAGATTGGCAGGGAAACCGAAGTACTCGGAGAAAACCTGCCCCAGCACCACTTTGTTCCCACAAATCCCACTTGACCAGACCCTGGATCGAACCCCGGCCGCTGCGGTGGGAAGCCAGCGACTAACCGCTTGAGCTATGGCGCGGCCCTAATTTTCAAGTTACTTGATAATCATTTAACAATTGCTCTTCTGTGTACTTATTACAGGATATGCCTCTGTACCACTGCGCTATATTGCTGCATGGTTTTGGATCTATCGCCTTTAGATCTGACTCCCATAGAAGCTCTTAGAGCCTTTGGAAAACTTCCCACCTCGAGAAGAACAAGTCTCGAGGGAACCACACTTACAGCCGGTGTACAGGCGTGTGCAAGAAGCAACACAACACACGTGAGCAGAAAGCGTAAGTTACAGTGGAGCGGTTCGCTTGCTGCGTTCCAAGAGAGTGACGACCTTTAATAAAATATTTATTTCCGTTCACTCATGTTATGAAATGTAAAGCTATCCTTGTAACAGATACTAAGATACTAAACCGGAATTTGTCTGGAGGGACCGGGGAAAACGACCAAAATCAGAGGCCAAGATAGTCAGTTTCCAAGCCGAGATTCGAACTGGAAATCTCCAAAAGATAAGTCAGGCGAAGCTGTTCTGTCAGATGGTGAAATTATGCTCCGAGCTTGGACCAATGACGGACAGCGTCGATGAGCGCGTTGCAGACTGCTTGACGCGGATATAAGCCGGATTCCCGGAGCGAAGAGACGTCGCTCTCAGAGCACAGTTCAGTTTGTCTTGCTGCCACTTCGTGTTGCCCCCCCTCAAAAAAAAAACATTCACTGTGCGATAAATTGTGGATTTAATTGGGCTCCGTCAAATATCAGCCGCCCCCCCCGTTATAAAGCGTCTTATGAAAAATATACGCGTCTGGTTTTAGAGTAGAAGTAACACCCGTACGGTGACTGGAACGTCGCAGTCAACTGGATAACACTGCTTCATATTCGAGAGCTCCCAGGTTCGTAGCTCCACGCGTGCATTAGATGTGGTGAGTGAGTCTTTGTATGGTTTGTCCACATAAAACCACTGTCCAGGTCCTCTGTAACTGGATCCCGCACATCCTCATATACTGAGATAAAGGTAAATATATCCTTGTAACAGGCCGTGGAGGCCCATAGGGTTGTGAGACGTCGAGGCTCCCACATTATCTAGAGAGTCTGCTCAAAGATGGCGGTGAGGTTGTCAGACTTACGCGCCGGCCGCCGTTTACCCACAGTAAGGTTCCTGGTTCTCATTTCTGTTAGACCTGAGTCGACCACAGGGCCATAGTTTGGCTGGAAGGATTAGATCAATTGATAAAATCAATGGCCTCATGAGGAATCGAATCCACGACCTTCCGGCTTGAAGCATATTGCCTCAACAAACTACTCTACCGCGTGCCGCACAAGAAATGTGATAGAAAATTAAAATGATGCCAAATCACCCTGCGGCAAGCGGCCTCTTTCTTTGTAACTGCGTAACTGGTCACTCGAACCATATCGATCTTCAATCGATACACTGGTCGACATTCCTATATACAAAACGATATAAAATTATCTTAGGTTTGAAGTTCTCGCACCGTTAAATACTGAGGGAAATATCTTGTAGGGCGATGCTCTTGTTGTCAGGAATAAGACCTAGAGGAGCAATCAGCCTTTTTGGCTTACTCCTCAACCTTGAACATGGAGGCAGTACGAGGGAGAGTCAGGAAATAGGTAAAAAATAAATGTAACAGGTTTTCTATATGTATCACTAGGTAGCAGCACAGTCCAGGTTCATGACAGCCTAGATAGCAGACGCGCATGCGTATGTTCAGAGGCTAGTTTCAGTAGTCAAAATGGCGACCATGTTTGAGGGTGTACTACTGAAGAGCGGCGTTCTGTTGTGTGCTTTTTTGTGGGTAAAATGACTCAGTGCAAAGGATATTCATAAAGAAATGTTTCCTGTTTACCGTGGAAAGTGTTTGTCGCGTAAAGCGGTTGACAACTGGATCAAGCAATGTTCCGCTGATGAAGAGGAGGTTGGAGGTGCGGTAGTGGCTGAGACAACAGTCAAAATACTTCAATGCTGGAGGTTTCGACTCACTGTTAAAGAGATGGAAGAAGTGTATCAGTGTTGGTTTAGGACATGTCGAGAAATAAATGTTTTTCTAGGTTCGATTATAACATGATTCATATCGATTTGTGATCTATTTACTGACTCTCCCTTATACATTCCCTGAATCGTTGCTAAAATATCACCACAAGGCGCCACAGTCCAATATTCTAAATTGTAACACTAACTTTGACCCCGATATTGCACTGGGCTCTTCAATGTCATAGATATTACAGGGTAATTTAAATAGGTCTAACCTCCCCCCCCCAGCTCAGTTCTAGATAAAGAACTGGGGTACTCAGTGGATAAATTTGTACAAAAAAAAACAAATTCCCAGTGATGAAGCTGTCTGTGATCTCACGGTCTATTCACTTCCAATATCCGGGTCCGTTGTGCTGCTAATTTGCATGTTAATATTACAGGATAAAATTAAATACAGCCTATTGAAGGAACCGCCCATACCGAGCTTGTGGCATAGCGGTAACCGTCTAGAGTCTACAATCATATTCGTGAGCTGCTTCTTTCGAATTTAGGTCCTGACACCGGATGTCCTGTGACAAACCTATTTTTTTTCACCTAGAAAGTTCATATTCCCTCGGCACCAAACCAGTGAATGATAAAGTCTTAAATTTTCGAAGACTAAATTTCTTATAATTAATTATTAATTCAATAGCGATAGCTCAGTAGGTGTAGCGACGGGCTGGACGGCCCGGGTTCGATTTCCGACAGTGCAAGATTTTTATACTCTACAGCTCCCAGACCGACCCTGAGGCCCACCTAGTCTCCTATCAAATAGATACCGGGGAATCTTTACCCCGGAGTAATTCGGCTGGGGCGTGATGCTAACACTCACTTTCATTCAGTGCCGAGGTCAAGAATGGTGGAGCTACACCTCCACTCCCCCCTGTGTCTTCATGGCATATTGTTTAGCTAATCGAGTGCAGGGACACGTTTGTGTCTAATATATGAAAAACCAGTGCGTACCTCAAAGGAAACACACTCCGTCTCCATAACAACGCCCAACCGGTTAATGCTGTTTAGGGAAATAATCGCTGTTTACTGTGAGAACCATACGGAACACATAAATACACTGTGTGGGCAGAATGCAGAGTTTTAGTATCTTGAAGTCCGTACCTCACAGGAAACACACTCCGTCTCCATAACAACGCCCAACCGGTTAATGCTGTTTAGGGAAATAATCGCTGTTTACTGTGAGAACCATACGGAACACATAAATACACTGTGTGGGCAGAATGCAGAGTTTTAGTATCTTGAAGTCCGTACCTCACAGGGAACACACTCCGTCTCCATAACAACGCCCAACCGGTTAATGCTGTTTAGGGAAATAATCGCTGTTTACTGTGAGAACCATACGGAACACATAAATACACTGTGTGGGCAGAATGCAGAGTTTTAGTATCTTGAAGTCCGTACCTCACAGGAAACACACTCCGTCTCCATAACAACGCCCAACCGGTTAATGCTGTTTAGGGAAATAACCGCTGTTTACTGTGAGAACCATACGGAACTCANTTTAGGGAAACAATCGCTGTTTACTGTGGGAACCATACGGAACACAGAAATACGCTGTGCGGGCAGACTGCAGAGTTTAGTGTGTTAAAGCAGGTGGTACATATAGCGACCACTGGGATTGAAGGTGTTAAGTATCGAATATGAATGAAATCGATCCATAAGGAGCTCATCCATACACATACGAACAGACAGGCAAACGGTATAGCTCAGTTGGTGTAGTGACGAGCTGGAGGGCCGGGGTTCCATTTCCTGCAGGGGACAGAAATTTATGTCCTCTCCAAAGCGTCAAGACCGGCTCTGTGCAATGGGTACCGCGGGTTCCTTCGGCGGGGACAAAGCGACGGGGGCGTGAAGCTGGCCACTGACCTCCATCCAGTTCCGAGGTCAAGAATGATGGAGCTATTCCTCCACGCCCCTATAGTCTCAGTGGTTTTGATCTTAATTACTTAGTCACGCGGACAACTTTGTTTTTATGTTTTGCTGTTTCGTGTTCTCGGGCGGTGAAAATGTTTAAATTCGACACCGACGCTCTTCGCGAACGCAGTAGCACCTCACAGAACCTCATAATACGATCCTCACGCTTTGTGTTCGGTACAGGTTGCCTGTCTGACGCAGAACTGCTACATAAGTTTCCTGAGTGCTGTGCTTGTTGCTAGCTAAGTAGGCGTTTCTTCTGGAAGTTCGCAAGCTTTCAAGTTTGAAGACTTGAACGACGTTGAGCGCCGGGAAGGGGGGGGGGGTGTCTCCTGCGTTGTGATTACCGACGAGATTAGAATTATGAGATCCCTGTTTCACTTCTCGGGCTGCCTCAACTTCGACATTTGTGTAAGGTCCATATTTATCAAGGCCTCCCAAGCCGGAAGGTCACGGCTTCGACTCCCATTGAGATCACTGGAATTTTTAATTGACCTAATCCTTCCAGCCGCATTATGGGCCTGGGGTCGACTCAGCCTCTAACAGAAATGAGTACCAGGAATCTTACTGGGGGTAAAGAGCGACCGGCGCGTAAGGCTGACAACCTCACCGCCATCTGTGAGCCGATTGTCTAGAAAATGTGGGGACCTCAACCTCTCAGAACCCTATGGGCCTCCACAGCCTGTTACAGAGATAATTCTTGCCCTTTTTGGGCCCTTTTTTCACTTCTTTGGTATAAGCCTTTTTGTTCCGGTATAGTACTGGTAGAGCCATCTTTTTGATTTGTAATTCCAGAGTTCGGCATGCAGTCCGTCTTTCTGTACGTGTAAAAATCGGTGCAAATATATTGCATATATTTGACATATATGATTATCTTGGAAAATCGATCCTTGCTTATATATATTGTATATATATATATATATACCAGATTATTGTTGGATATTTAACAACAATGAAATCCATGTCACGGGTAAAGACGGTTGCATCTGTCTCGAATCTAACCCCGGTTCCTCGATCATGCAGCTTGTAACCTACCAGCTATACCGACTGAGCTATTTCGCCTCAACGTGCAAGTAGTAGAGGATGTTATCGCTACTGGACGTATATTACCGTTCCTGGGGTATTCACTGTGCAACAGATTGAGCTCCTTCACTGATTGAGTGAGTGAGAGTGAGTGGGAGTGAGCACTAGTAGAGTCAAAGAGGAGACTCTTTTCAAAACACGTAAAAGTCCTGAAAAGAACAATAATATGATCATGGGTCCCGACGGGGCTCGAAAACAAGGACGACTGCGCTGGCGAGGCCCAAAGGCAATTTACTAGATTCCCTGCGTACCGTTCAGGCATTTAGACTCCTCCACGTTTGTATCTGCGACCAAAAGAACGGATTGTTCCGTCTTATGAGATGTAACGCCGTGTAATCCGGTGAAAATTAACCGACGTTTCAGAGGAACATGTCGCCTTGAAGAATGAGAGGCGGAAGAAACAAGCATGAAGTCAGTTCCTCCAAAACCCTGGTTATATCCCATGAGATAGAACTCTTCATAACCACCGCTTTGAGAACGTCATTTCCTGCCCACTGGGTACTGTTTCTGAACGCACGTCGTCTCCGTGTCTCGGGCTGTAATAGCCCCAACTATCATTGACGTCATCGTGAAGTTATATGATAGCGATACATTGAAGTAGCATATGGCTGGGATAAAAACAGCAACAACGCGCTAGAATACACGAGGAACAAACACAGCAGTCGTGAAAATGTCCTGAGACAAGACGGGAGGCCAGGACACTATTCTCAGCACACAAGTAAACGATGCAATAAACACCGCCTTGCCATGTTGGCGCCCTCTGTATACGTACTTTATGGAGGGGTAGGTTTTAGGGTACAGGTGCAGAATAAATAGTAGGGGTGTTCTGTTTCTGCCCCTGTATCCTGACAGATACTATTGTATCTGCAGGGGACAGGGTTGCAGTTCGCTTTTCACAACCAGTTATACGCTTCAGATCAGTAGAAAGACCCCCGAGGGAACAACCAGCATACGTTACAGCGGAATTATTAAAGTGCAAGGATCGTGAATTTTTTGCCACATGCGCCGTTGTTGGGAACGATAGTTATGGCTTCCTAAAAATGAGCCCTGGAACTAAATAGACGGCGTCTACCCGCGTCTGTCTCCGCCCCAACGCCGCTAGTGAATAGTTTTATGGTACGGGAGAGCAATATGTCTATGAACGCAACCACACCGCATGTATCACATATTGTGACTGCTGAGTCAGTACAACAGAGGAGTAGAGCTTCCTCTCATCTACACAGCGTCAAGATCGACTTTGGCACACACCGAGCCACCAATCGGGCTAAGTAGTCTGCAGTAAAGCAGCTGGGTAGTAAAACTGGCCATTCACCTATATCTAGTATCTGGGTTATGAATGGATGGAGCCTCTTTACCCCCCATACGTCTTAATGGCATGGTGATTAATTGCCTTTACTTTTATTTTCCACTGAAGAATCGTTGTTGGCAGACCTTTCAGCTAAGTAAAGGGATTGGGTGTGGGTTGGATGTCCAAGGTTCAATTCCCGGGGTCCCATCCGACGTTGTGTGCAATGGTTATCTATAGTGGAGTCGGGAAAAGAATTCTCATGGATGCCCCCCACTCCCAAGAGCCTTCAGTTACTCTACCCTCACTCATCCACTCCTACTATTTTGTCTCCGCTACTCGCCTTACATTACACGAGGGGCAACAGAAGGGAGGGTAACATGCTAGAGTGGGGAACTAGTGCGCACCTCCCCAAAACTCTCATCCCCACCGCCTGTGAGAATTCTTTGCGCGGCTCAATTATACTCTTTGCTCCCAGCAGAAGGAAAAGTCCGAGGAAGTCGACATTTGCATTATAGCCACGGATAGAATTGCCGTGGCTGCTGGTAGTAAATCCGCCCCAGTCTTCAGTCTTCCTACTGTTTTGTTGGCCTATGTCAACAAGCTCAAAGCTCATGTCAGTAGCAAAGGTCGTCATGTGAGGACCGAGCGACGAGATTACTGGAATGCAAAAACATATCGGCCCGAAGAAGATGTGGGTGGGTCGAGCCATGGGACATATTTTCACGGGCTCAGAATAACAATCTCGTGCTTAGCTCAGGAGGTATAGGCATTGGGTTTTCTCAACGGATCTATGTCTCAGGTGACTTTGTGAGGTGCTTGGTTCACGAAGTGACATCGGCTGAGGATTCTCGCTGAGCATCTTCTGTTTTCCCCTACTAATTACCATTCTACCATTACTTCATACTCCATCACCGCTCCCTGACGTATGCGTTAGACTTGACCAGGCAGTTCATGGTCAAACCTTCGGTCTTTAAATGCAGATGCAAGATTTATTCTGTATTCAATAGCGTTCAGACCGGCTCTGGGGCCCACCCAGCCCCAATGGGTACCGGGGGCTTTTTTCCACGAGGGTAAAACTGCCGGGGCGTGAAGCTGATGAATCACCTTCATTTAGTGCCTAGGTAAAGAATGATGGAGCTATAACTCCACTCTCTCCTGTGTCTACATGGCGTAATATTTAATTAAATAAACACGGGAACAACTTACTGTCTTCAAGTTGGAGGCTTCATCTTTAACTCGGTACTTAGTTGGATATATAATAGAAAATAAGTTGTATTTTAAGTTCTTTAAATTCAGGCATGCCTTGTGCTTAGTTAGAGATTCATAGGTTCACGAATGTTTCAAACCGAAGTTGTTTCTGTCAGGGCCGTTTTGTTCGCGTGAGACGTAGAAAACAAAACACAGTCACAACAATGTGTCATGTTACATTGTACATTCAGACAAGTTTGGAAACATAACAAAGGAAACTTTCTCTTTAAATCATGATTACCAACTTCTGTGAGAAACTTTCCTTCACTGCAGAGAGGAGGAGAGGGGGGAACCGTGCTTCGTGCAGATAATATTCTGTGATACAACATAGCCAACCCCTCCCTCCGTCCATGCTGCCAATATCGTCCCCACTCCAACATCTTACCCCCCCTCCATATATTTCAACTGAGGTGAAAAGAAAGAGGCGGGAAGCGAGAAGGGACAGGAGGATCCAGAAGTTTCCATTTTGCATTTTTACCTTATGCGTCTCTGGAACTGAACACACTTGAAATTGTATCTGACTAAAAAAAAATTGTGTTGGATTGTAAGATCTACATGCAGTTCGAAGAGAACAGAACGTTTCGGAGAATATACTGCCCCAATCTTCAGGATCGAAATATAAACCAAGCAAGAAAGTAGCATGAAACATTGAACAAGCAGAACATGACACTAGTATCTTGCTTCGACTCTGAATGTTCCTCCGAAACGTCTGTTGATTTTTAACCAGGAACAAGGCATTTATCCCAGAAGATATAACTCTTCCCCCTAATATCAAATATCATGAAAATCCATTCAGTGCCCCCTGTGGTGTGACATAAAGGCAAAAGAAAGAACATTATGAAGTCAACTGGCTCTTCTGTCGCATCTTCTCCCTGCGCTTGCGCAGAAGTTTGGTATGTGAAGGCACATATGAAAATATGGCGTTCATGCAATATGTTACGCTACTTTCAGAACATGCTATAATGGTTTACTGATGTTTAATTGCAATGATGATAACAGATTCGGTGATTTGTGCTGATAATTCTGCAGCTGAATGGAATGACAGTTATATTGATTTCATTATTCCCTAGACAAAGTCGGTTACATTAACCATACTGCATTGCGTGTCCAAATTAATGATCGTGCCCTGCAAATCACTGATTTAATGTTCTGCTCGTCGAACAGGTAGGCTTTACCACATATTGCCCGGTTTGCGTATGTACGTAGTAATTAGAAATATTGAGGTTTCCAAGGTCAGAGATGCGTGAAAATTTTGAAGAAAAGTGTACAAATATTTATTTTAATTTTCCTTGTTGAATATTAGATCTAATTTGCTTCGTTTCCATATGTAATTTCATACGCCTAATTAACCTTTTAAATCCCAGTGGTTACTATATACGTACCGCCTGCTTTAACATATTAAAACTTGCGATCTGCCCAAAGATTATATGCGTGTTCCGTATGGTTCCCACAATAAACAGTGGCTTCTTTTCCTAAACAGTATTAACCGGCTGATCTCAGTAGCGGTGGCGAAATGTGTATCCTCTGAGGTACGGACTGAATTCTTATATATAATTCAGAAGCTATAAAGTCTTTAAACTCCCTTGTGGAGGCGGTCTCGAATACCTCCACCGTGACCCTGCGAGTCGTAGGAGGCGACTAAAAGGGAAGTCTCAAATCTGAGACAGGAAATCGGACCTACACGAAATTATAACATTTCTTGAACTGAATATTAACACCCAGGTAAAGTTTTCCCTGTGCTTAACTAACGAAGCACTACTCCATGAAGACGTATGGGGGATAGGTCCATGTGCTCTTGATCTCGACACTGGTTGCAGGTGAGTGGTCAGCTTCACGCCCCGGCCCATTTACTCCCAGGGAAAGTGCCCACGGTACCCACCGGATAGGAGGTTGGGTGGGCCCCAAGACCGATATTGACAAAGTGGAAAAGAGAATTCTTGACCTTGCCGGGACTCGAACTCCCGGCTCTCATCATCTAGTTAAATAAAGGCAAACTAGTTTCTGTGCCTAATTAATCACGAAACTGTGAACACGTGAAGGAAAGAGAAATATGTCTCTGCACATTCTAAAGCTTGGCATTGGATGAAGGTGAGTGAGGAGCTTCACGCTGCGGTCGCTTTACCCCAGGGGACAGATCTTCTGGTACCCATTGCACAGGGGACTACGTAGGTCCTATAGTTTTGCGCTTTTCCGAAAGCCTCCTAAAATAGAATAACATTCTTTCTGCACTGGACCTTTAAATTCTCCTGCCCTTGTCGGGAGTCGAATACCGAAGAACCACAAAAAAGACTTTAGTTAAGACAGGCAGTCTCAAAGCCGATATTTGACTTCTGGACTCGTTGAATAGGAAGCAAGAATGTTGACCACTAAGCCATGATGTTTGTAAGTAAGGATAAATGTAATATTTTTATGTTGCTCTTGAAAACCGAATGGTTTATATGATGGGCAGAATAAGAAATGTGTAAATCATTGAAAAAATACAGAACTCGAAACATCGCATTCATTCCCACGACCCGAGAAACTCGTAGCTGTTTTAGTTGTAAGTTTATAATCCATGTGATTATTACACCTTCAGGTGTTTCTTTCGCCGTTAAAGTTTGTCGTCTTCTGCATGTCGCTCTACCTCTCCCTCTTGGAGCTCGGACACAATGGTCTTATCTCCACTCAGAAAGACTCATTCACGTTCTCTGTTCTCAAGATACCATTGAATAGTGCGAATATGGAACGTCACACCTATTATTTGAATAGTAAACTTCGGAGGACATTTTAATGACAAAACTAACAAAGTTTGGTTTCAAAGCAGTTAATAGTAGAAACAAATTCATATGCATGTAATGGAAAATTGAAGTAGTTGCTATAGGCTGTATTTTTTGACCTGGCCTCTGAGATGCGCACGAAACATACGGATAGAAATAGAAGTTCAGCCATTGCAGCTCAATTGTGTGTGTGTGTGTGTGTGAGAGAGAGAGAGAGGAAGGGGGAAGTGAAGGGATGTAATTAAGGCCCTGTTACAGCCCACACATACCCTAAAGTTACCCCAGTTAGTAGAACTGACCAGATTCATTGCGCATTCTCTTGAGAGTGGCCAGGTCAAAAAATACGCACAGTACATGGGAGTGGAAACTTCGGAACGGAGTTACAAGTTGCTTCTGCATCAGGTGGAAGTTGGTTTCATGTTTTAAACACTACATTGTATTCTCTGCTCTAACTTAAACATAGAACATAGTACTTGGTCTTGGACGTCTCCCGGTCGGGTTGTGCCTTCCTGCGACATTATCAGGCAAAGTTGGGTTCCAATCAACACTGAATAGTAAAGGTACTAGTTTAATAATGAATAATCTCTTACGTTCTCGCTAGTTCTGTAAGAGAATCGTTAAATAAACCGCAAATAAATTAAAAATAAAGTAGAATGCCGTCTTCTGGGATGTGGCGCCGTGTAGATCTAGTGTAAACCGACGTTTCGGAGGAAAGTATCGCCTCCATCTTCAGGGTAGAAAAATCTGAGAGAGAGGATTCAGTCTACAACCATCTGCTTCGCGCTCGCTAATTTTCCTACCATGAAGATGGAATTGATATGTTCCTCCAAAACGTGGGTTTACATTAGATTTACACGGTACCACATCCCAAAAGAGGGAATTCTTCATAGTCACCGCCGTGGAAACCTCAAATATTACTAATGAAAAATAATTTTAGTTTCAGGTTTTCACAGCGGTAACTATGAAAAGTGATATTCTGGGATGTAGCGCTGGGTAGTTCGCGAAGCTTACCGCCTTCTTCTTACTTGGATTATTCTTCGACCCTGAAGACGGTGATAATAATCTTCTCCGAAACGTCGGTGGACTTCTAGAGAACTACGAGGCAGTAATCTCCAGTATCCTACAAGGCATCGTCTTGAGACATTCAAATCTCACGTAGAGATTGTCTTTTGGAGTGTGATGATGTAGTCTTGTTGAGAAGTATTGACGTTTCGGAAGAATCTGCTGCAGTGAAGATGGAACACAGCAACTTTTCCCGAAACTTCAGTTATTTTATAAAAGCCTATACGGCATCACATTCCAGAGGACAATAACCTTTTAAATTACGGTCGTGAGAAATTCAGATTTGAAACAACAAAGACGTTTCTTCCTAGTGGTTCTTTGCATTGTGATGGATCTGAATTTTACCATTTCTCTCTTTGCTTTGGTACACACTAATAGGGAGTCGTTTCGTGTAGGCACTTGCCTTGACGTACTTAACCAATTAAACACTAAATTTCTTTTAAATCATGTATACAAATTCAGCCCGTACCTCACAAAAAACACACTCCGTCTCCATAACAACGCCCAACCGGTTAATGATGCTTAGGGAAACAATCGCTGTTTATTGTGAGAACCACACGGAACACATAAATACACTGTGTGGGCAGAATGCAGAGTTTTAGTATCTTGAAGTCCGTACCTCACAGGAAGCGCACTCCGTCTCCATAACAACGCCCAACCGGTTAATGCTGTTTAGGGAAAAATCGCTGTTTACTGTGTGAACCATACGGAACACATACGTAAATACACTCTGCGGGCAAAATGCAAAGTTTAAGTGTGTTAAAGCGAGTGGTACATATAGTGACCACAGGGCCCGAAAGGGTTAATCTGCCTTGAAGACAAGGTTATGCCATCGTCGGCTAATCACACAGACCGTAAAGCCATCATTAGGAAGTTACTAATCTATTCTTCAGCACACTAGGAGTATTCAAACGACAGTGAGAGATTCATATATATGCTTACAGAGACATTTCTTTCCGTAAGGTTGCCTATGCAAGGTATGACGTAACCTGGTTCGTAGCGTGGGTAGACTCTAGGAGATGCCAGAGAGCGTGGGCACATGAAGCTTACCTGGAACAAAAGACAAACCATATATGCAGATTATAGCTGGATTATATATACTAGTGCTGTTTCTTTATTTGGGGGTGGGGTTAGACCGCTTCCCTTGGTATTATGGCTGTATCCAGACCTACTGTACAACCCCCTGATGATAAACGAAAACAGAGTGTTGTGTGTTGGTTATGATACATTGCGCATGTCTCAGAATATATACCGTTAAGTGATATGATGACTGGTAAATAACATGTAGAGCCATTTCTAGGCAACTCCCGACATACGCGCACGCAACAATGGAAAAGGACATGTAAGAAGACTTTGAAAAGTCCGGTGAGTTACCACTATGCCAGCCGGTTCGAATCTGGAATATTTGCGGAATGATAATTGGCAGGGGAATGTCATAGAACTTTGAGAGAAAAGTGGCCCAGTACCGCTTTATGGCACTGAACATTGAGACAACGCACACTCCCCCATTTTCTTCAGCCTCAACTGTACCGAAGTTATCACCTAAAACTGATTTTCACTGTCTTTTCCGCAAGCGAACTATACCGACCGAGCGACCGCCGCTTGTCGGCGAAGGTAGAGCCAATTTTTGCGGATAGAGGGTATCACGTGGTGAGCGCAACGGATCACCACTGCCATTAATCTCTTCCTACAGCTGAAAATTCCGAAGACTCGAGCCAAATCTCTTCCGACTACTATTCTGACCCCCCTAGCTATAGAGTCTCTTCATATAGCCTTGGATCGGACCCCACAGAAAACAGTTTTCTCTCTTAGAATATTGTGTTATCTGACAACTCGTTGTAACATGGTCCAAAGACAACGCAAACTATATTTTTGCATGTTCGTTGGAACGTGTATACTGAGTCGTTTCCTAGCAATGAGTCGATACGTCACAATATATTATTGAAAAATATATTCTAATTAAATTGATATATCGCATGATAATAAAAAAAACATTTTGGCGTCATAGAACAGTTTAAAAATCTTCGGGATAGGTGAACGAAACCTGTTTTTGTCCAATTCTGACGTAGGTGAACGACATCTGTTACCCACTATGTAATCTGTTTCGACTTGTACCCTGTCACATTTCAGAATCGTCACAACAGGCTAAATCAGAGTTGAAGGGTAGTCATCAAACTGTGCCAATGGGTGTTACAGATATGAAATTGGAAATTTCGGATCAGCATTTAAATTCATTTCCATTTTAACAGTTCAGAGATTCTAATTTATTAAATTTCAATCACATTTTTTTATGAACGTATTTCTACACTTCATCAGATTTTTTTATCATTATTTTTCGTGATGACTCAGTGCATTCAGTAGGTTAATTAAAACGATTCGGAACACTGTATTATGTTTTTTATAAAAAATGCAGCTTCTCCAACTGTTGTTTCACTATCACTTTTTTTAACCCCATTTTATAAATCTGTTAGGCACGGTGACCCTGTCGTACAGAGAACGAAACATTTTTGTACCCGTGGTTTCTGTCGCAATGGACAAGCCGCAGCCAGCGAAAGATATTTCGTAGCTTCAGTTGTTTATGAGAAATTGATTACAATTTCGATTCGATTTCTACGTCATCTGCAGCATTTAAAATGATGTCAGAGAATATTGTGCTCGATATTAGCGTTCATAACTTCAAACTGTTCGTCTCATCTGCTCTAGTTCTACGTAAGTTGCAGCTCGACAAAATAAAACTAAACTCTGTGGCTTTTAGTCCGCAAGCGAAATATACCGACCGAGCGACCGCCACTTGTTGGCGAAGTTAGTGCGAACTTTTGCGGATAGGTGTCGCGTGGTCAGCGCAACGAACCCCACTGCTGTTAATCTCGGTTTTCTAGACCGGAGCCGCTATTTCTTTGAAATAGCTCCTCAATTATCATCATGAGGCTGAGTGGACCCCGTTCCAGACCCACTACTTCTAAGTAAATCTGGTAGCGCCGGGACCCGAACCCGGACCTCTGGATCTGTAGGCAGGGACTCTGACCACTGGACCACAGAGGCAGCCCCAAATTTTTATTTCTCTGCATAAAAAGTTCTTTCTACCCCCAAACCCGTTCTCATTCACGTCCGAGTAATTTATTGAGGGAAGCGCCTTCTATCTCAGTATCGTCTGTCTCTCTTCACTTTCGCCGCTTGTAGCCAATAAATTCAACCTCGAACCCGTTTTATGTAGACCCACATCCATTTCGGTGAACATTCATCTCGACTAGAAGCCCTGCTTCATTTCGTTCATATTTATTCTGGTTTGCAGAGGAAAAAAGTGAATGATTTTCGTCCTTCAGTTTGAAGACGAAAAGATCCTGTCCTTCCACTCCGGTTAGCGGGTAAGTCCTTACGAGCGGAGGAAGAAGAAACTGGTTATGTTGTTTGGTAACTAGGCAGATGGACAGGTATATAGGCAGGCAGTTGGGCATCTAGGGAGATTCATATAAACTGATTGATTGATTGATCGATGGATTCATAATTCGGCGAATGGATCTGTGTACACACTGACCGATGAGTAGTTAGAGGAAGAAGTGAATGACTGGATTTGGCAGATGGGTGGATGTGTTGGTACACAGATTGACAGAAAAGTTAAGCTATCCCTGTAACAAGCCATGAAGGCCCGTAGGGTTGTGAGACGTTGAGGTTCCCATATTTTCTACACAATCGACTCACAGATGGCGGTGAAGTCGTCAGCCTCACGCGTCGGGCACCCTTTACCTCCAGGAAGTTTCCTGGTATTCATTTCTGTTAGAGGCTGAGTCGACCCCAGGGCCAATTGCGTCAACTGAAAAGATACATCTCATCGGGAATTGAACCCAACTACGCTACCGCGTGTTCTCCCAGATTAACATAAATTGCAGGCCTGTGTATTTCGCTTAATGAAATGTTCATAAAGCACAAGAGACGAACATTTTGCGTTCTTTCTTTCGAGATATCTGTGTTCGATGTCCGACAGGAATATTGCTGTAAGCTATTTGAATGCAGTAGGCTGACATATATTTATTCCAGATAATTTCTCACAAACTTTACTTTGGATTGATGCATATCACTCTGTAGGATACAAATTTTTGTTTTCTTTCTATAGATTACGAACTATTTGAAAAGAAAGCAGNGCCAATTGCGTCAACTGAAAAGATACATCTCATCGGGAATTGAACCCAACTACGCTACCGCGTGTTCTCCCAGATTAACATAAATTGCAGGCCTGTGTATTTCGCTTAATGAAATGTTCATAAAGCACAAGAGACGAACATTTTGCGTTCTTTCTTTCGAGATATCTGTGTTCGATGTCCGACAGGAATATTGCTGTAAGCTATTTGAATGCAGTAGGCTGACATATATTTATTCCAGATAATTTCTCCCAAACTTTACTTTGGATTGATGCATATCACTCTGTAGGATAAAAAGTTTTGTTTTCTTTCTATAGATTACGAACTATTTGAAAAGAAAACAGTATCATATTAATTATGAACTGCATCAAGTTTAATGGACCGCCTCTCTGGTCTAGTGGTCAGAGTTTTTGGCTACATATCCAGAGTTCCCGGGTTAGATTCCCGGCGCTACCAGCTTTTCTGAGAAGTAGTGGGTCTGGAACGGGGTCCACTCAGCCTCGTGAGGTTAATTGAGGAGCTATTTCAAGGAAATAGCGGCTCCGGTCTAGAAAACCGAAATTAATGGCCGTGGGGATTCGTTGCGCTGACCACGCGACACGCCCTATCCGCCGGAAAGCAGCAGTCGCTCGGTCGGTATAGTTCGCTTCCGGACTACAGGCCACTGAGTTTTGTTATGAAGTTTAATGCGCAACGGAAACTCTGCGGCCACAACAAAATAATTAGACTGTAGTTCTCATTTGCAATGTTGCTACATAGTGCTTATGCAGTCATACAATGGGCTCACATCATTATAATTATGGGGCACATTTCTTGTCATGTCACGGCGCCAATTTCCAGACCGATGGTTTAGAAACCAACACGGAGTATGTGTTTATGTGCGCTTGCAGGTCGGGGGAAGGGGGCGATGTAAAAAGAGAAGTGAAAATGGTTCAGAGCGGGCGACAAGGGCGGAATAATTCGGGCTCGACACGATTTTGACTGGGTTGTTCGGAACATGGAGTTTAATGACGAAAACTCATAATTCGGCCAACATTACAGAAAGAAAAAAAATCCAATTTATCTTCCTCGTATATATACTGTAGAGGTTCTCAGAAAGATGAAGTAAAATTCGATATAATTTATGCACAATGAATATATGGAATTACTTATCACTATTAATAGTCATTAACATTTATTCTTTATAATCTGGAGGTGCCGGGGGGCACGCGTAGTTGGTTGACGCACTAATCTACAAGCTGGAAGGTCACGGGTTCGATTCCCAATAAGATCACTGGATTCTTAAATTGACCTAATCCTTCCAGCCGCACTATGGTCCTGGGGTTGGCTCAGCCTCTAACAGAAATGAGTACCAGGAATCTTCCTGGGGATAAAGGGCGGCCGGCGCGCAAGGCTGACAACCTCACCGCCATCTGTGAGCCGACTGAGCTACCCCGGCTCCTCTTTTTACTGTTTCTTTTCAGTGGCCCTTCCAACCCATTCGGGGCCCAGGTCTCTTATTCAGTGCCGTAATCATTTTTCACAGACGGTAGGACTCCTTGGAGGAGTGATCGGCTAGTCGCGAAGCGTCTACCTAAACACAGGACAACACAAACACAGAATAAACACATACACACATCCATGCTTTGAGTGGGATTGGGACCCACGGTCCCGGCTTCCGAGCGAGCGAAGACAGTTCATGCCTTAGACCGCTCGGCTACCGTGACCTGCAGTGTATAAGAATAATATATAAGAATTCAGTCCGTACCTCACAGGAAACAGATCCAAACCCACGGTCCCGGCTTCCGAGCGAGCGAAGACAGTTCATGCCTTAGACCGCGCGGTCATCGTGACCGGCCCTTTTTTACTGGTTACGTTTATGAATTTTGATTTTTTCGGTGATGTTATTTATCACCGTGTTTCTTCTATACTCAGAGCAATTCTTGTATATCTGTTTCTCTCGCACCACAATGAAGTTACTGTGTTAGTGGCTCCCAATTACGAGATTTTTTTTCCTTGGCACTACAGCCCCAGTGGGCCTAGGCCTACCTCCATGAACTTCTCCGTTCACTTCGGTTTTTCTAGATCTTACACATTTGGTAGGACTCCTTGGGCGGGTGATCAGCTCGTCGCAAACACAAACACAGAAAAACTCACAGAAATNCTCATCGCAAGGCCTCTACCTGTACAAAAACACAGAAAAACGCACAGAAATATCCATGCCCTGAGTGAGATTCGAACCCACGATCCCGATTTCCAAGCCTTTGACCACTCGGCTACCATGACCGGCTAATTATGAGATTAAGCGAAATAAATTACTTTCTTTGCTATAAGTTCCAGAGTGTTTCTGTGTTATTATGTTTCCTTGTGAAAGCTTAGATAGGTGTGCTTCTTTCGGTTTCGTCTATGGAGGTTAGAAAAAAAGGGGGGGGGTTATGCTCCTCAGGTAGAAGTGGAGGAACAGACTAATCCGACCAGAAAATGAGATCCCTTTTTATTAGATACATAAAGCGTATTCACTGCAAGGAACTTTTGTCGAGGAAAAAAGGTTATTTTAATCCTCCCATGCGGAGATATTACCAAGGAAAAAGTTGTGACTCCTTTTGTTTGTGTATTTCCATGGAAACTCACAGTTTCCGTTGTTGAAAACCACCGAGTAATTGAAGTGTAATTTCTAAAGAAGATTGTCGAAGTTTTGTATAATTATCAGTGTTCAATAATAACCATTCTTGTGTTTCTAAAAGGTAGTTGTCTTTTTTTTTAACAGGATCCGAGATAGCTCAGTGGGTGTAGTGACAGACTACAGTCTGGAATGCCGGAGTTTGAATCCCGGATGGTGCAAAGAATCTATCTCTAAATTCACAGCTTTCAGACCGGCTCTGAGGCCCGCCCAACCCCTTCTACAATGGGTACCGGCGTCTCTTTCCACGGGTAAAGCTGGCGGGGCGTGATGCTGACCACTCACCTCCGGCGAGGTCAAGAATTGTAGGGCTATACCTCCGATCCCCCATATGTGTATGTCTTTATGAACACAGGGACAGCTTTACATTTTACGTAATATGTATTTAGCACTGAAAGGGTTAAACCAGCTACATGTACATGTTAGATTTCGAGTGATTTCAGTTCTTTTTCACTCATTTAATATACATAATCTGCAAAATCTGCAATAAATGTACAGTATATGTTCAATAAGTACTCGCTCGTGAATGAGATATGCCCAGTGGCGTGATCACACTTTTTTCACTTAGGTATCATTTTCATTTTTGTATTGAGGCTATACTATACCGCCTCTGTGGTCTAGTGATCAGAGTTCCTGGCTACAGATCCAGAGATCCCGAGTTCGATTCCCGGCGTTACCAGATTTTCTGAGAAGTAGTGGGTCTGGAACGGGGTCTGCTCAGCCTCATGAGGATGATTGAGGAGCTATTTCAAGTAAATTGCGGTTCTGGTCTAGAAAACCGAGATTAATGGCTGTGGGGATTCGTTGCGCTGACCACGCGACACCTTCGATCCGTTAAAGTTGGCACTAACTTCGCCGACAAGCGGCGGTCGCTCGGTCGGTATAGTTCCTTTGCAGACTAAGGCCATGGAGTTTGTTATTGGGGTTTTATTCAGGTCTGTCTGGCAGAGCCAGGACGGTGTAACTTTTCAGTCTATGTGTAGTTTCGCTATTGTCCAGTAGGTTCTCTGCTAATGGCTCAGTGTGGTTTTCTAATTCTCTTAAGTACTTTTTGGTACTCCACTTTTTATTTCACTGAGCACAGTGTTCATTTGCAGATCTTCACGGATCCTGTGGTTGCTTATGTACCAAGGTGCGTTCAGAATGGATAGGAGATTCCTGGATTGAAAGCGCTGGAGGATTTCTATGTTGGAATTGGAGGCTGCCCCCACAGCTGGATTCCATAGGTCCATATGTGGTTGAATACTGCTTTGTAGAGGAGTTTGCTTTCTGCTGATACTGTTCATCTTCTGAGTAGTCAGTTCATGTGCTTCGCTTTTACGCTGAGCTGTTTTGTTTTTGTTTTGATGTGCTTTCCCATGTCAGTCTTCTATCGAAATGTATGACCAGGCATTAGGAAGAAGGCGAGTTTCTGAGACAATTCATCGAGCAGTCTGGTGTAGCGGTAACACTCAGGATTTGTCTTTCGAGGTACTGGGTTCGAAAAAATTAGTTTGGCTTCCCATTTCGTATTCTTCTTCATCCTCGTGTTGTTTCCTGACAGCCCCAGGCATTCCCCTCCGCCGCGTTTTGTGAATCACTCTCAGCCATTTTGGGTTCCGGGGCTCCCTGAGCAGGGACTCTGAACCGTACCGGGATGTGACGTAACATAAAGGTGATATTGTCTCTTTACTTAGTTAATTAAGCACCAAGCCATGAAAACATATGGGGGAGTGGAAATATATTTCCACTGTTCTTGAACTTGACACTAGATGGGGGTGAGCGGTCAGCTTCACGCTCCGCCTACTTTACCTACAGGGAAAGAGCCCGTGATACCCATTGAATAGAAGCCTGGGAGAGCATCAGTGTCTGTCTGGATGCTGTGAAGTAGAGAGAAATCTCGTGTCCGTCCTGGGAATCGAATTCCGACCGTCCAGCCCTTAGCTCGTCTTTATACGGAATGATCTACGCCGTACAATCTGATAGAAATTCCACTGACGTTTCGGAGGAACGTACCGCCTCCGTCTGCAGGCTCTAAGAGTAAAATAAGCAACAAAGCGAGGAACAAACAGCAAGGAAGGCAGAGAAGAATTGTATTTGCAGTTCGTTTCCTACTGGTACATTGAGTGGCTTAAGCAGGCTGTTGTTGTTGTTGCTTTCTTAGCTTACTCTTCGGCTCTGAACATGAAACCAGTGCGTTCCTCCGAAACGTCAGTGTATTTCTATCAGACTACACGGCGTCATATAGCAGACCTTAGTACACTTCTTCGTCACTGCCTTGGGAACCACAAATCTAAGAGAGTAAAGATGATTCACAATATGCAGCTCACCTTTTGTCAGTTTCAGAAGATAGTAAGTGCTATGTTCTGCTCCTGTGTTCTTCCCTTAGAACGTAAGATTGAATTTCAGGACGAAATTAAATATTTTAAATTTCATAAAGCGTGCAGAACATAAGAAAACAAACTCCGTGGCCTGAGTCCGCAAGCGAACTATACCGACCGAGCGACCGCCGCTTGCCCGCGAAGTTAGTGCCAACTTTAGCGGATAGAGGGTCTCGCGTGGTTAGCGCAACAAATCCCCACGGCCGTTAATCTCGGTTTTCTAGACCGGAGTCGCTATTTCCTTGAAAGAGCTCCTCAATTATCCTTACGAGGATGAGTGGACCTCGTTCTAGACCCACTACTTCTAATAAAATCTTGTAGCGCCGGGAATCGAACCCGGTAACTCTGGATCTGTAGCCAGGAACTCTGACCACTAGACCACAGATGCGGTCCTGTAGAATATAACTCTAAATAAAAATTATTTGCCATGTGATCTAAATAAATATCTTTTAAATCATATGTGTTTGTTGGATGTGAATTTCTCAAAGCTGCCAGTGTAAAGAATACTACGAGTACTATGTCCTGGTAAGTGACGCCGTATAATCCGGTAGACGTTCATAAAGCGCTTACTGCTGTCTTTGCTTTGTCCCTTCTTGGCCTACTCTTCTCCCTTCGAAATGGACGCAGTACGATCCTCCGAAACGTCACTGAACTTAACCGGACCATATGACATAATATCTCATAAGATAGAACTCTTCACATGTATTTGTTTTGAACGCCATATTTCTCATGAACACGGAAACGTTTCGCTAATCATTCTCATCCTTCTGCAGGGCAGTAGCGCTGGAAAAGTGTATATGCACGAACTGTGTCTACATGTGACTTCAACAAAAGCATGTCCGTGTGACACATAACTCTCCGGTTTACTGCTTTTAGAGCCATCCGCCAGAGTGTGCCACCGTGAGCAGGAATATTCACGTCATCATTTTATAACGTCACTGGCCTTAGGGGAGCCATATTGCGACTAAACCCTATCTTCTATATATCATACACTGCTCATAATTTCTGTAAAGAAAGGGGTAGGTTGAGGGTGGAACTGATTCAAAATGAAATTTGTTTCTTTGAACTAACTTTACACCAACCATGATAGATTTTATGAATGCCCCAAATAGGTCATTCACTAGAGTCCATATTTGTGTGTATAAAAAGTGGCCCTATCGTTAGTAGAGTGCGTTTCCATGGTAACGCATAATTTATATCCTTAAGAGCCATAATAATTAGGTTTAATTGGTGGGAGATGGTAGAGCACGTGTCTTAATAATGAGGTTAACTCAGAAAATAATCCACGGTTCCTAAGCGAGGTAATCCGTGTGTAGCATTGGAAGAGTTAATCAAGCTGGTTAACATAACATCTAACATTTATAGTTTTTAATCTGTAGGTAACTGGTTTGAGTAACAACAACAACGACAGTTGTAAGATCTACAAACAAACACACTCCATGGTTTTAGTCCGCAAGCGAACTATACCGACCGAGCGACCGCCGTTTGTCGGCGAACTTAGTGCCAACTTTAGCAGATAGAGATCGTCGTGTTGTCAGCCGTTAATTTCGGTTTTCTAGACCGGAGCCGCTATTTCCTTTAAATAGCTCCTCAGTTAACCTCACGAGGCTGAGTGGACCCAGTTTCAGACCCAGGAACTCTGACCAATAGACCACAGAGGCGGTCTTGTAAGATCTACTGGTTATGTAATTACATCTCATTTTGTAAGGTGGTCAGTAATTTGGAACATTTCGACGAAATAACATTGGGTACAGCAAACCACAACCTTGCTAGATGACTCATATACGTGGAAGACATTCCGTGGTGTGGCCACAAGTGTGATCAAGATTGCAGGAATGCCTTGGCCACCTCAACAGCATTAGTCCTACCATCAACAGAATGGAAGTTGAAGCCAGTGACAGTCTTCCTTTCTTGGACGTCTTGGTCATGTATAAGGGTGCAAAATTGAAGACGAAGGGATGCTGGAAACCATTCATACAGGCCAATATCTGCAGTATTTCCGTACGAAATCCAGACCGCCTCTGCGGTCCAGTGGTCAGAGTTCCTGGCTCCAGATCCAGAGGTTAGGTTTCTATTCCCGGCGCTACCAGATTATCTGAGAAGTAGTGAGTCTGGAACAGGGTCCACTCAGCCTCGCGAGGATAACTGAGGATCTATTTGAAGGAAATAGCAGCTCCGGTCTAGATAACCGAAATTAACGGCCGTGCGGATTCGTTGTGCTGACCACGCGACACCCTCTAACCGCAAAAATTGGCACTAACTTCGCCGGCAAGCGACGGTCGCTCGATTGGTATAGTTTGCTTGCGGACTACACGCCACGGAGTTATTTCCGTACGAAATCCAGGAGAATGTGTTTGGAAAACGCCTCATTTGCTTTGTCCCACATTATTGCAGTCTTCATAATTGCTTTATACTTGACGCGTAATTCATCCTGAAGCAATTTGGATAAATCAAGATAATTCTAACCTTTAGAGATCCAGAGGAAATTGTCTGCAGTCCAGCTGTAACTGCCATGAACTGGGCCCAACATAAACAGCATCACGTGATATTTGCTACTTGAGAGTTGTGTGTGTCACTGTGGCATCTTCTGACAGGCCTCAATGTTCAAAGACTTTCTTCTTTTAGTTTAGTTCGCTTGTCTTCTGTCTCTGTCCTTTCCCCGTGTTCACTTGTCTTTTACATCTTGTTGCTCTTTCCTCCCCCCTGTCTTGTCTTCTCATCGTTTCTTTCACACGCTAACAGCTGCCTTATCAGAAAGTTTTCTTTTCGTGGTGGAGTCTCTTTCTGCAGTCGTATTTGTGGCTAAAGGTTCACGGCATTCTTTCAATTAATCTGTTTTGTATCAACTGACTTTTCTGGAGTTAAAGCGGCCGGGGCGTATAGCTATCCACTCATCTCCATCTGCTGCCGAGGTCAATAATGCTGGAGCTATACCTCCGCCCCCCCACATATATATTAATGGCATGGCGCTTAATTAATTAATTAAGCACAGGGACAAATTTACCTTTTAAAAGCAGGTGATATATACACGTATATATATTGTGACATGTTGCGCAAAGGAGAACCCCCCCCCACCAGCAGTGACGCGGCGGGTGAGTCAGCGCTCCCCTCCCCCTCCCCCGCACGGTA